>NW_023596461.1:31523732-31557955 GCF_011947565.3 Pollicipes pollicipes | reverse complement strand
CGCCAATGGCACGTCAAGGCGGGTGTTGTATTAACAATCAAAACAGAGGTGCTTTTTAGCGTGTTAGCAGCCGCAGCGCGCGATGAGGGCTCATTCGGCCGCGGACACGACGTCACGATCCCACACGTTCCATGCGCGTTTGCCTGCAGTAAGTCGACCACAGCGCGCCGGATTGTGCTCTTTTTGCAATCAAAGTACGGGCAGGTGGCTCTTGAGCTTGTCAGCATTTTCTCTTGAGTGTGACAGCATTGTTCATTCCTCATTCACGTAGGAAATGCTTGTATGTGGCTCGTTAGAGAGGGACATTAGATATTAGCTTGATGGCGTCAGGCTAGCTACACGGTGGCCGTGTTGCGTTTGTGCAGTCGTACGGCAGGATGCTGGTTCTTAGGCGTTATTTGGGCAGATGCCCGCAGCGAAATGTGTTTGTTTGAACCGCCATCACGACCCCGGGATGGTGGATTCAGATTGTTTGTGTTTGGCACGGAACGGGATTCAAATTACTGGCTTTCGAACTATTGTTTTTTGCATTTCGCATTTTGTGTTTCGAGCTAGATCTACCTGATATGGGTTAACACCGATGAGCCAAAAATGGCTACCAGGCTTATCGTGCGAACGCTTTTTTAGTCCTGTGATCTATGACGCTTTTCAATACAAACATCAGGACTGAAACGAAAACATGCTGTGTTTGTTTTCAACGTAACACGTTGAAAAATGTCACATGTCTAAATTGTCACATAAAAAATGTCACATAATGTCTAAATAAAAGATTACCCATAGTAGTATTCTCAAGACCACTATGAACCACTGACGTCAATACCCCGCATACCACCCGAGATGGTGTCCCAGTGCAACATCTGTCTCCAAGTTCACTGTCACAGTGCGCCTCCACAGCCCGTATCCCATTGCACTGTCCAGTCTGTGTCGCAGCACACCAGCACAGTTTGTGTCGCATTTGACCGGCCACGGTCCGTGTTACATGTAGCAGTACACCTCTGCAGTCTGTCACAGTGCACCGCCCAGTCCGCGTCACAGCACATCGCCACAGTCGGTGCCACGTTAGACCGTTACGGCCCGTGCTCCAGTGCAGCGTGACAGTCGGTGTGCCAGCCGGCCCGGCCGCGGCTGTGGTGTCCGGCGCGCCGCAGCGGTCGGCCTGCTGGCTCGGCGTCAGCGGCGCCCCGCCGGCCTTGGCTGGTGATGCCCGGAGCGGCTCGGCTCGGCTCGGCTCGGCCCGGTCCGGCGCGGCCCGCGCCCGCCGCCGCCGCCGCCGCCGCCCGACGCGCGCCGCGTGGCGTGCATCTGTCGCCGTCGCTGCGCCTCCAGCGGGGCGCTGATCAGCCGCCATGTAGGACTAGTCTCCGGGCGACGCCGCGCTCGATCCTCTCGCCGTCCTCTCGCCAGACGTCCGGACGCCGCGGATGTGCCACAGGAACGGTGTTGTCAAGCATGGTGTCTCAATCCAACAAACTTGGCTGAATGTTTCTCAGGGATGTTTTTGGGATCAGAGGCCTTGCTAGGTGTGGCCTGTTTTGAAGTCCGTGGCCACAACCCAGCATGATAATTCCAGGCTACCGAACAACATATTTCGAAAGATTTTGACGCGCCATGAAATGTTATGAGGCAAGCCTCTCGTGCCATTCTGACTGACCAGTTGTCATCTGACCGTAATCGACGAATTACACAGCCATGGTTGCTGTCGTCATAGGCATAGAAACGGAAGGTCAGGGGGGCAATTGCTCTCCCCCTTTTCGTGATGGCGACGTAGCGTAAGATCGGCCTCCGGCAAACATGTTGCCCGTCCCTTTATGGGACGTGTCTAGGCCCTTGGCCAGGTCTCAAGCACATGCTTAACGTACAGCGGTTGAAAATCCTGTGCGGTGCGATCTGCGCTCAAGGGAACAGCGAATATACCACTCACGTACCCTGTAAATAGGTGCGAGCAATGTTCTCACTGCAACGGAAAATGGTCCTTGTGGCGTCGCGGACCCAGCCGATCGTACGGTTCTCTCATATCAACTCGCGATATCCCCTTCGCTGGATGCAAGGTACGCACCCAGATCCGCACTAAGCCGCAGCGACGCGTCTGTGCGGGCCTACTGTCTCCGAGCGGCGCCGCAAGAGTCGTCAGAATGAGGCGTCAGCCGGACGCACGGCGCGCGCTACCAGAACCGCCCGGACGAAAAACTGCGCCGGAGCTTGAGCTATGTCTTAATCTGTGACCCATATTAGGCAGTGGCGAGGGTCGGCCACCGAGCGGTCGCGAGCATCTCTGTGCCGGCTCAGCCCGGCCCCGTGTTTATAAGGTTTTCCACAGGGCCCCCTGCTCAGTGGTCACGCGCCTCTGCACCGGCCCGGCTCGGCCCCGCGTCTGGGCCCCTCAACGGACCTCTGCTCAACCGGCCACAATGCCTCCGTACCAGCCCAGCCGGGGCCGTCTGAGGCCTCCACGGGCCTCTGCTCAGCAGCCACTGCCTCTGTACCAGCCCAGTCCGACCGTCAGAGACCTTACATGGGGCCTCTGCTCAGCAGCCACATGCCTCTATACCAGCCCAGTCCGACCGTCAGAGCCCTTACATGGGGCCTCTGCTCAGTGGCCACGCACCTCTGTACCAGCCCAGTCCGGCCGTCTGTGACTTTACGCGGGGTCTCTGCTCAGTGGTCACATGTTCTGTACCAGCCCAGTCCGGCCGTCTGTGACTTTACGCGGGGTCCTCTGCTCAGTGGTCACATGCATCGTGTACCAGCCCAGTCCGGCCGTATGAGACCTTCCATGGGGCTTCTGCTCAGTGGTCACATGCCTCTGTACCAGCCCAGTCCGGCCGTATGAGACCTTCCATGGGGCTTCTGCTCAGTGGTCACATGCCTCTGTACCAGCCCAGTCCGGCCGTATGAGACCTTCCATGGGGCTTCTGCTCAGTGGTCACATGCCTCTGTACCAGCCCAGTCCGGCCGTATGAGACCTTCCATGGGGTCTCTGCTCAGTGGTCACATGCCCTGTGCCAGCCCAGTCCGGCCGTATGAGACCTTCCATGGGGCTTCTGCCCAGCGGCCACGTGCCTCTGTGCGGGCCCACCAGCCCGGCGTTTGAGGCCCTCCAGGGGGCCACCGCTGAGGGAACACGGTCCTCTAGGCTTTAACAAACAGACCTGCTAGGAGCATCGATCAGAGCCTTGGAAAACCTCCAAAGGGTGGGGGCCAAATGCCTACATGAGGTAAGCTTTCCAGATAACCGACAAATGCCACCGCCGGCTACCTCCTTTGCACCACTAACCCGACCCCGGCCCGTTTTCAAGCCCATCACAAAAACAACCGACAACAAGACCGCTCTAAAATGTGAGAAGGCCGAAGACGGAAAAATACATCGAGAAACTTACGTGGATATTGGCGTCGGGTATATCTCGTAGTATTTTTCGATGGGCTGCCGGCGCACCATGGCGCTGTGCTCCTCTTCTGAGAGGGTCATGAATCCGGGTGGCAGATCAGAGGCGGCCGGCACCTGGGGCATGACGGGGGTCGGCCCCACCAGCGACACGCCGGTCAGCGGCGGGGTGAACGTCACACATGCCGCGGCCGCTCGCTTCCAGTCTCGCACACGGCCAGCAGGCGACGGGGCCGGATACCAGCAAACGAGCGCCGCCGCTGGCTGGCAGCCGGCGGACCGGCGGTGACCTGGCGAGCGGGCGAGCACCGCCTCCGGCTGGCAGGCGGCGGTGACCTAGCGTCGGCGCCGCTTCCGCCGAGTCTTCCGGGACGGACACTCGGACGGTCGGCGGACGGCTGTCACGTGCTCACCTGCAGACCTGGCGACCAGCACTGCGCGCCGCGGCCAAACTACCCGGCAGCCCGCACCAACCTCGATGCCGCCCACGGCCGCCCACCTAGCGGCCGGCGTACGAAACAGTCTTGAACACCGCTGGCGGACTTACCTCGTAGGGCTTTGTAGCTCGAGTGCCTCAGTACATTTAGTCAAATGCCTCGCATTAAGAAGTTCTTAGGCCAATGCTTCATAACGTTAGACTCCTAAATGAAGTCCATGCTATAATCGAGCGCCGTCGCGTCTCCGCCTGTCGGACGCTGACCATCTGTCGAGGGTGTTGGGCTTCACGTCCCGGAGACTCGCCCTGTGACATGGCTTTGACGGCCGATGGGCAACTGGCCAAGGCCTTCCAGCTGAAGCGGAGGGACCACACAGCATGGCGCGTGACAATCGCCAGGAAAAACTACCTGTTGAGCCGCCATCGCCATAGCAGTGGAGCCGAGAGGCATGCATGCATACGCCATAGCATAACCGTATATTACAGGTGAAGCTATCCTGTCGTGAATCGTTCCCTTGTGATGCATGGGAGGTTAAGTGAAACAAGCTGGTGCGTCAATAAAGACATGTTGTGCAGCATCCATCACATCACTAGCATGGACACTCATATCTCGTCAAGTTCCGGCACCGATTGTTCCAGTGACGTCACGTCCTCGTACCACATGTTTATTAAACGCTGGCGTGCGGATGGCCAGGTCTAGGTCCGCGTCTCCACAAGCTGTCGTTGGGAAATGCTCTAAAACCAGACCAATCGCTGACAAATATTTGGTAAAACTGCGTGGAGAAAGTGAAGGTGAAGGCTTGTATTCTGCAGACCGCTTCACATTTCTTCACATCTTCACGTGTGGGACATTACTCACACAAAAATACATATCATGACAACTCCTTTGTCTATGTGAAGTACTGAGCGTATTGGTTCAAAGGTCTTAAACGTGGTTTACACAGGTTCTTTCATCGACAAGTCAGGACCTTGTCATATCCTCCCAGATCCGAGCGCCGCGGCAGGTACGGCGGGCGGCGGTGCGCTCGGGCCGTATCCATTCCACTACATCATGGCACCGGACTGAGGCGACAAACTAACACGACCAGCAGTCCACGTCCACCCCCGATCTGGGTCACGTCACGTCCTCCTGCCGAAGCAGCCATCCGCGACCACCCAGATCCGCGTCACGTCACGTCCTCCTGTCGAAGCATCAGCCCGCGTCCGTCCCCGATTTGCGGCACGTCACGTCCTTCTGTCGAAGCAGCACCCCGCGTCCGCCCCCGATTTGCGTCACGTCACGTCCTCCTGTCGAAGCAGCAGTCCACGTCCGCCCCCGATTTGCGTCACGTCACGTCCTCCTGTCGAAGCAGCAGTCCGCGTCCGCCCCCGATCTGCGTCACGTCACGTCCTCCTGTCGAAGCAGCAGTCCACGTCCGCCCCCGATCTGCGTCACGCCACGTCCTCCTGTCGAAGCAGCAGTCCACGTCCGCCCCCGATCTGCGTCACATCACGGTCTCCCGTTGATGTAGCGCGGAGCGTGACAGCCTCCAAACCGACACATATACACAGACTGCGGTGCGCTGCGTACGCAATGCCAGACGAGGCTAATTTCACTGCACGGACATCGCCCCAAGCCGAACATTGGAAATGCCTGACACAGTAGGCGGGGTGTTGTAGCACGGGACAGGCGGCCATTTGAGTAGGCCTGACGCGTCCCGGCGCCGCTGGGTCACGAGGTGTGCGGCCCGAACAAATCCGGCGTGACCCGGGCTGGGTCGGCAACCGGCAGCCGTCGAGGCCCGGCCAGCCGCCGCGGGCCGGAGCCAGAGCCGGTCGCAAGGTCTGCCACCCTCGACGGCGCGCAAGGAGCTGGGCCCTCGGACGCCACGTCGCCCCGCGCGGCCAGCGCCGATGACACCGGCGGGGCCTGGCCCGGCCGGAGGGCGGCCGGTGGCGCCGAGTCGGGCCCCCTGGCGGCGTCCGGCGGCGGCGGCGGCGGTGGCGGCGGCGGCGGCGGCGGCGGCGGCGGCGGCGGCGGCGGCGGCGGCGGCGGCGGCGGTGGCGGCGGCGGTAGCGTGACACCGGCGTGTAGACGGGCGTGGCCGGCCAGAGCCTCAGGCCAACGGAAGGTCTTGCGACAGACGGCGCAGCCGTAGCTGTCGCCGGCGGCGGCGGCTTGCCGTGCACTGGCCGGCCCGGTGCCGCCGCAGGCTTCCCTGGCACGCGTAGCTCTTCCCGCACTCCTGCAACACGCGGCGAGAACATAGAGTCTACCCCGACAGGGCAAACACATCGCACGGCATTTGTTTGAGCGGGAAATGCGCCCGTGTCTCTCATCTCCTACCCCTGGTCGACAGCCTCTTGGACTGCCTCTCTTCCCGTATCTCTTTCTCCACGTTGAACGCTCTTTTCCCCTTCGTAGTTAGTCATATCACGCCTCTTCATGTTCAACTCTGTCCCCATTCAGGCTTCCACATCCAACAGTGTTGAATCCTATGGTCGTTCTAATTTCCTCACCTGACACGAATACGGTTTTTCGCCCGTGTGCTTCCTCAGGTGCTCTTTAAGGTGCACCTGTGCGGAGGTTCGCCTCGTTAACACCCACAACGCTTGTGAACGAAATGCAGTGACTGATGTGCAATGAAATGCAAATTCAAACATACAACGCCACCATCTGACCCCTCGTTAGTCCAGCAGCGTGCCTCACCATCGTCCCTAAAGCATCCGTTTTTACGCGTGCCGTAGAAAATGCCGGACACGCCGAACACAATCATTCACTCATTCATACTATCGCCATTGTTACATAACGGACCCTCCAACTACGTTGTCAAGGGAGACCTGACCCAATATTTCACAAGCAAAAGCTTTGCATGTGACTGGCCAAACGCGCCGCGTGTTTTTTATCTTGACGTTATCGGACTGCACGCAAGATCCAAAACTGCTCCCGTTTTCGCGGCTGCTTGAACGGCTCACAACAAGCAAATTTGAAGGCCGTGTTAGCGTAAACGAGACAAAATCCTCATCACCAATCATCACCAGTTATTTAGCGGCGGAACTGGTGCGGTGTTGAGCCATATGGTAGCCGGCTGGCGTGTGGCTGGCCGGCTCCAGAGCATGCGCCCTCCTCTCACCTGGTGGTAGAATGCCTTGCCACAAACGTGGCACGTCAGGTGGCGCTGCTCGCCGCAGACGGAGGCCACGTGCCGCGAGTAGGTGGACGGGTCGGAGAAGGTCTTGCCACACTTCTGACACCAGTGCGGACGGGCACCTGCACCCGCGCGGCGGACAGCGTCAGACGAAGGACCGGGGTCTCCAGGCAGGACCGCGTGGCGGCGCCACTTCGGCGCGTCAGAGACGGAGCCGGGCGGCTGCGGCGAGATCAGCTGCCGCCTCCACAGCCGCAGCACTACAAGGCTTCGAATCGACAGGCTATGCACGGGGAAGACGTTCCGAATCGACAGCTAACGTGCAACAAATGACGTCAAAACACTCGCATGAAATACAGTTGAGCAGTACGCCCAGATCTGGCACCGGCCAGCGCTTCCAAAGAGCATGTGTACCTGCACACGCTCTTCTTCTATGCGCTTCACATCATCACACATCTTCTATGCGCTGCGGACTGGCGGCACTGGACAGTCTAACCACACTAGCAACAGTCTGTGCGTTAGGCTCCGAGGTGCGCCGACCGTTCTGTTCCGACATCGTCAAACAGACTCATAAGAAGCGTTGCCAGTGCTACGCGTGTTCTTGTCACGGGGATGCCCGACTCCTGACGTAGCGAGCTGGCACCACCAACACCGCCTGAGCTGTTGTTCGCTGCGCGAGGCATGCGTGACGCGCGGGCAGTGGGCCGCGACGGTGGGCCCGTCCATGCAGCAGAGCGCCGTTGCTTTGCCGTAATGGGCCCCGTGCAGTCTTACGTCATCAATTCATCCACAGTGTCGGGAGTGTTGCCTCGTGCATTAAAATCAGTTTGTGATCCCACGTGTTTTAAGAGGAATGTAAGCACGTCACCGCACGCCATTTTTGAGGAGCGCCAGCGACTGCAGAGGTCATATCAGCGCCCAGGAGCCGTAAGGATCCCACGCCATCCAAATGGTAACGTCGCTTTATCCGTTGGTAGCAGCACTCACCGTGCTTTTTGTCCGTACTTGCCGCAAGTTACAACGCTTTTTATATTGTAAGAACTTAACCCTCCAAGAAGCAATGATCGCCTAGATGAGCTTTGCAAATATACCTGCCCGCGTGATACTGTTGTGGACAATCATAAAAAGCAGGAAGATAGTTTAAATCACTGGGAGTGACTGAATTTCAACATGTCCCAAAGTTCATGACCCAGGGTGGGTATGCTATGTTGTACAAGTCACGCTTCACTAGGAATCCAGCACAGCTGCCGATTTTTCAGAAGACAGTGCCCAGACACCCGCCTGCGCGCTGCAACTGACCCAGGTGCCGGAGCATATGGACGCGAAGGTTGCTCCTCTTGTAGAAGATCTTGGAACAAACGTCACAGCGGGCCGGCTTATACACAGCTCTGAAATTGGGAAACCTTTTGACATGGTCAATATTGCATAACAATGCTGCAATCTGCAATCAATAGCCCTCCCTGTGCCGTAACAAAGGCAGTTACCCATAGTGGTGAGCAAAATGATGCGGTTATACCATACAGTGCCTACACTCTCATAAGTATCACACAAACATTGTTTAAAGGCGCAACTTTGACGCCTGAGCCGCCCAAGGTATTGTCACACATAGCCAACAGTTCCCCAGCTTTTGTTAACTGCTATGTGGACATTTATACAGCCAAGAATCCGGGCAAATAAATCACCGCCGGCTGCAGCACTGATATGTGCGCTCGCGATGGTCAATACATCGGGCCATAGCCATAATGATCGCCCATAACAGAGCAGCAGTGGCCGTGCAGCAGTCCTGAGCTCAGCAGTGTCCTGAACAGTGTCCGCGCCCCGTCACCCAGTGACTGGCCGGACAGCGGGGGCCGGTCCCGCTGAGCACGGCCGTGTCTGAACGTAGGTCGTCGCCCGGCTGACTCACTTGGCCTTCTTCGCCGCAGTGTGCTGCAGGCCGGCGGCAGCGTCCGTGCCGGCCTCGTGACCAGTCCTGGCCTGCGGCATCAGCAACGGCGGCGGCGGCGCCGGCGGCGGGAGCGGCGGCTCTTCCTGCCCGGTCAGCACGCGCAGCAGGCTCTGCTGCGCGCCGCCGGCCAGGCCGAGCGTCTGCTGCAGGCGCGCCCACCGCCGGCGCAGCAGCAGCGGCAGTTCGTCGGCCAGACCCTCGACGCGCGTTGGACAAGCCGCCACAGCCGATCGTCAGGCCGTCTGGCTGGCAGCTGATGAGCAGGCTGGCGCGGGCGCCGCACACGTGGAACCGGCCCAGCAGCGACGTCACCGTCGCCAGGCTCAGGAAGACCCGCTCATGCGGGTCAGACGTCGCCATGGCCCCTGCTGCCGCCACCTGGAGCAGAGCACCCCCCATGTCTCACCAAGCAAGCATCACCCTGTTGCCTCCATTGCCAGCCTATGTGCTCATGTATTGTTTATTGTATTGGCTTGTCACAAGATTGCTTGACAGCCATACTCATGCATTGTTTAATGCATTTGCTTGTTACAACACTGAACCACAGCACTTAAACCATCACCCAAAAATCATGTCAGAGACAGTCAAGAAACATGAATGAGCACCAAGAAAGATCAGACAGAATCATTGCACATTGAAGCTTTGGTTCATTCCATACTATGCAGATGTTACTAAGGCAAGCTCCTTCACATGAGGACCTAAAAAAAACACCTGTGGAGATGCAATGAAAAAATGATCATGCCTGGTGAATAACTTTGAATGAAGTCTAAAACTCATGCACAGGTATCTTGGGGGCCTTTTCCAGGAGAGGCAATTCTATTAAATACAAGCATGATGTTTGCATGAAACTTTGAGGTTAAAATTTATGTCTGATATGTGAAATGTCACATCAACTTTGATTACCACAGTTAGAAACACCACTTGCTGTGACAACATGTCTATGGAACTGATTTGTAAAATGTCAAGTAGATGACCCTGACCACAGCAAAATCATAATTTGGGAGGCAGGAATGTAGCTAAAATGGCTGCAGGGATCAAGCCTCCTGCTGCTGAGCCAAGAGATAGTGAACAACACAAAATAATGGTGATCTTGCAGGAATCTGATACAAACTCACCAAGTTTTATACATAATACACTATATATATATATATATATATAAGTTTTATACACATAGCTATACATTTACCCCCTGCTGATGGAAATTTTGGCTACATGCCTGTTGTAAGGGTAGATTAATTGATAAAAATTGGGCAAAAGGGGTAATGAATCAGCTACTGGTGCACTCAGATGATTTATTGCATGTTAATAAGTCCCCGAGCATACTAAAATAATCCAAAACGTATAACCCAACGACTGCAAAACAAATTATATTAAACCACTTCAGCCGGCCATTTTATAGCTTCCGGTGACGACCCCTGATATATATGGCACCGAAGCTTTACGATGCACCTAGCTGCTGGAGCTGTACATCGTTCCCTGACACTCACATCACAGAAAGGGCGGGCACCACGGAGAATCGAACCCGGTACCTGTTGTTTCCCGATGACCTCTAATTTGATCGACAGTAAACATTTCCGGTAGGCATTGCGTTTTCAATATAGACTCATGAGATGAAAATTCAGCAAGCCATGACAGGCAATTCGCAATATTTTTCCTACGCTTCACAAGTAATACACGCACGCCCGACCTTTACCTTCCAGCCCGTCAGCGTCCGTATTTCTCGTGCCTGCGCGCAACTCAAATGGTCGAAGCGGGTCTCGATGTTGACGAAAGTGGCCAATATTCTGGAGAGTTTTGTGAACAGCAGTGTGCCTTGTAATTCTTGATACCGCTGCAACCCCGTCCGTTTGACTCTACATCGAGATTGTCGTGTCTCGCATCTCCCTCTCTTTCAAATCTATGATGTGCCTCAGGGTTATTTCTATAAGTCAGAGGGGGCGAAGCGCAATGTACGGCATTCATCCCGACAGCGGAAATTGGGGGTGTCCGCAGTGCTCCCTGCGTTTAGCGCAAAATTATATATATATATATATATATATATATATATATATATATTAATGAAAATATATCCATCCATTACGACATGTGTTTCTATTGAATGAAAGCCCGTGATTTTAGAGTATTTTCACTACCACCCAAGATGCAACACAGCGGAGCACATGCAATGATCGGAAGAACCATGGATTTATATATTGATACTAATGAATGATGATCAGCACCGTATCTTGACCCTGAAAAACATCTGAAGAAATTAAAACCTTTTATGCATTTGGTACGATTTGAGCGATGAAGGAAAAGGAATATGATGGCCGCCAAGAGGATGAGAATGTGCCGGCGTATATTGCCGCCTTTTACTGACAGTCAAAATGGCCGATTTTTTTAGCAAAACTGGAAACCATGAAGCATAAAATCTTAACCATTGTTGCACCTTGTCTTATGCGCCTTGAAGGTGTGCTAGTGAGCGATCGTATTGTGTCACTTTCGGGACAGGGTTGAGCAGAGCCAAACGTTTCAGAGGCGTCAGTGCAGGGAGGGGTCTGTTTGGTGCGGTGGCTCACACTAACCATGCTGGTCTTATGACCAACGTCAGTCGCGCCGGTCCGTTGGCCCACGTCAGCCACGCTGGTGCGGTGGCCCACGTCAACAGCGCTGGCCCGGTAGCCCACGTCAACCACGCCGGTCCTGTGGCCCGCGTCAGCCCACGACGCTCGCTCCACACCCTGCACAGGTGCGTCATGTAGGCGGGGATGGCGCAGCGCATCCTGGCCGTGGATGTGCGGGTGGCCCGCGTGATCCGGGCGGCTGGGTGCGGAGGACCACCTGCTACGTCCAATGGTCTCGCGGAACCGTCCGGCCTCTATGTGGCTATGTGTGGACGCAGGCTCGAGTTACCTCTTCGCTGTTCCTTGCATTACACTTTCCGGGGTGACTCGGAAGCGGTGCAGATTGTGACCTTGTCGTTCGGACGACCGGCCGGCCGAGAATTCGACCATACCGCCGTCGGCATGGGCCGGGGCCGTTGGCAAGACCCGATCAGTCCTGCAACGAACCCTGACATCTAGCGCCAGAATAGGCATGGGCGTTCCGTACTAGGGTGGTGCATGGAAACGAACTAACGCGAAACGGCTTGGGTATTCGCCTTGATCTCCATTTCCTGGCAACGTCTGCTGTTGTTCTTCCAAAGTCCAGCTCCATTCCTTTTAGGTTTTATTTACAACAATCCTAAAGGTATGCGCGTCACTGCCGGCGCAGCATACCGGGCTGTTGCCAATACCTACATCCACGGCAGAGCGCGAGTCTCACATGACGCTGAGAGGGCGGTAGAGCCATGTCAGCACCTGCGGAGGCGCACATAAGATGATCCAGAAGCGCGCCAGAAAAGGCGTGCGGATAAAGAATCCGAGTCATTATGATAATGATTAGCATGCTCTTCAGGAAAATATGCTCAGTCCAAAACACAACAACGCGCAAATACCACTCAATGCATGTTAGGCTTGCGAAGCCTTTGTTGTTTGTGCAGGATATTATCATTTGTGCAACCCCAAACACGTGTGCTCCAGATACCTGATCATCACCCGGCGCATAATAAACAGACTGAAAGCAACCTTATGGAAAATACTCTACATAAATCATTGCAAAAGCACAGCACTATCTGGTAACCAATACAAAACCCAGATGTAAAAAGCTTTAAAACGTGTCATCATACAGGAAGGCGGCAGCCCTCACTGAATGGAAGTGTGTTGTGATTAACGTTCTTCAGCAGACGGAGCACGTACAACACAAGATCAGCACAACAACGCCGCACAGGCCGCCCAACACTGTATAAAATGTACCTGCGTGCCAAATAATTTCTGGTCAACGAGGCTGATCCATTTACTCACTGCAAACGTGTCGGTCTAAAATAAGATTTCAAACTCCAACGAACGCACTGCAATACAAAACGCCGCCGAAGTCTCGGGAAGTTTTAAACTCTCCCAAGACGTCGTGTGTAGCGGGCAAATCACGACACACCTTGTGCTACAGCAGTACAGAACAACGGTCTTGGCGAGAAAGACACTTTTTCTCCAGACTGCCAACGAAAACTGTAACAACAGCATGAAGCGTACTGGCTGTCGTTGCTGAGTTTCACTAGAAAAATAACGGCACATGTGGGTTGGTTCAAGCTGCAAGGTGCAGTCGAAGTCCCTCCCACGAAAAGTAAAACCGTGCCGCAGGATGCGAGCCTGATGACGAAAGCTTAGGTAAAAAATAAAATACCCACTCGACCGCAAAACGACCAATTGCAGAAGCTGTCACAGCGCGGACTGCTGAAGAGATACCCGTGTAAAAGGCACGGTCACTGCTGAACGGCTCCCTGGACTGCGCAAGCCACTGCAGCATCTCGCCCTGACCAATCACATGAATCCGGTGGGTACAGAGTAGTCAGCTCAGCCAAGCAAGCGCACGCCGCCAGGCGCGCCGCGGAGGAACAAAGCGCGCTGTTGTGATGCCGCTGGCAACGCCAGTAGCAGAGGCCCCTGCCAGCGCAGGCAAGTCTGCGGCCGTGAGAGGCTGGCGCCGAGCGGCACCGCTGGCGGTCGGCGGCCGCTCACACGGCAGCCATGTCACTGTCGGCGATCACCTCCACGGCCAGCTTGCCGGGCCGCCGCTCAGTAGCGTCGGCGCGGGTCTTGCCGAACAGGTTCAGCTCGTACTCCACCACATTGCCGGGCGAGTTCTCGGCCAGCAGCGTGGCTTGGCCCATGAAGCGGTCCTTCAGCAGACAGCTGTTCCACACCTGGCGCACGGACGCTCGTTCAGGCAGACGGTCACCAATGCAGCCCCAACGCGGATCAGATATGATAAAATAAACCCACTTACAATACTTTTTAAAGGAGAAGACTGCTCAAGACCACACAATTTCTGTTTAGTGAATATGTTCCTCAACACGTCATAGTTTGATTACATCACCGTACCTTGCGCAGCGCTGATTGAGAGCCAACTGACGACCGTGATACATGGAAATCGTGCTCACAAATGCCTTTTATGGACGACTCAACCATCACGTCTTTATTGGCCTTGGTCGCTGTATGGCCAATTGAATGGCAGGATTTTAATTAATTTTTATAGTACCAATGATATCTGAGTGACCTTGAAATTGTCTGCAAAATTTCCGCGGACGTGCAGCCCAGAGACTAGTGGGGTTTATATCGTCAGAACGGCAGGGCTGTGAACTGCACCAAATGGTCTTCAAGATACCTCTTTCATTTCCAAATCCCATGCAAAGGTGGAACATTCCCTTTAAGAAAGGAACATGAATGAGACGAATTGTGGCATAACAAATGCACCAAGAGCACAGCTGTCCCACGGCTTGAGCAGTCCACCTCCACCAGCGCGCTGGTGGACTGCCCAGACTGGCAGCGTCGAAGCTATCAGGTTGCAGCACGGCGGTTTTCGCTACTATTAGTTAGGTATCCAATCGGTAGATGCCATTGGCGTCATTTTTGCAAGCGATTCAAGCTCAGATCAGTGCGGCTCTAACCGCGCGGGGCTCATATGAGTGAGCCCGGCGAGGTTAAATATCTTCACCAAGCCCTGAGCACGAGCACAATGGCGTCCTGTCGACACACAACACCCGTGACTGGAGGCACCAGCACTGCGCCTAGCCGCACCTGGACTTTGATCGGCTCGTTTGCCTTCCGGTAGAAGACGGCTTTGCAGTTCCAGGTGGGGTTCAGCGTCTCCTTGACTGCAGGGGAGGTGACCTTCGTCCTGCCGCACCTGATGAGCACGTACGGGTCCGCCGCTGCGGCAGCGACACCGCACCCGGTCACCCCGGAGTCACACACCTCACACGGACACAGCACCCGGTCACCCCTGAGCCACACACCCCACACGGACACGGCTTCCGGTCACCTCGGAGCCACACACCACACACAGGCACAGCGCCTGGTCACCCCGGGACCACACACGTCACACGGGCACAGCGCCTGGTCACCCCGGAACCACGGACTTGAGTGGCGACAGCACACACAAGCCGGGTTTGCCCACCGCTGCCGGCCGGCCGGCCGGGCGGGCGGGCGGGTCACATTTGTACCAAGCGGCCACTGCGTACGGGACATGATCGTTCTCTCCAGCACACAGCGCGTGTCGACTGGCAGGCCCTATCGGCAGGCAGGGTACCTCAGGGTCCGCTCCGACAATACCCCACAATATCACGGAGATGTAGACATGTTGACATGTGAGACGTAGTAAAAATGGCATTCGGTCTAGTACGTATGCTTTTACCGGGCTTAGGGAACAAATTTTGAATGGAGTGGCAAGTTCCAACTAGTTTGCACAGCTGAATTACACTCAGTCAATTAAAATCATCATTTCAACCGCTGCTTGGTTTACTTCACGGCGCTCATTTCCACCGCGCGGACGGTTTGTGGATGATAATCATTGCTAGATGTGCCACGGAAAGATAGCCTGACTGGACTGATCTCAATTTAATCCGTTTTTGGACGTGACGGAACCAGAGGAGTGACCGCCTGCGGCCTGCAGCGCCGGCGGCAGCCGAGTGACGCCCGCCGCGGGCCGCGAGCCGCGTGACTCACAGCCCAGCGAGTCCTGCTTCTCCAGTCCGGTGGCGCTGACCACCTTCACCACCACGACGCCGGCGGGGGGCGTGAAGCACGGGCAGATGCTCGGCTTCGGCTGGTCCTTCAGCAGCTCACTGCGGTCGCGTTACGTCACACCGGTCATCGGGGTCACAGCTGTCACCGGGCTCACGCTAGTCACGGGAGTCACAGCTATCACGGGGGTCACAACAGCGACCGGGGTCACTGGGGTCACAGCGGTCACGGGGGTCACAGCTGTCACCGGGCTCACGCTAGTCACGGGATTCACAGCTGTCACGGGGGTCACAGCAGTCACCGGGGTCACTGGGGTCACTGGGGTCACAGCGGTCACGGAGGTCACAGCGGTCACGGGGGTCACAGCGGTCACGGGGTTCATAGCGGTCACGGGAGTCACAGAGTTCACGCGCAGCACGAGCGTCACCCAAGTCACGGGAGTAAGGGAGGCGGTGACGGCCTCGCGGGCCAATGACGTGGTAGAAACGGCCGAGGTGTGGTGTAGAAGCAGGGGAGCCGCCACTTCACGGCTAGGGAGCAACCAGAAACCTCGGGAAGGGGCCATACAACTGGCCTGGGAGGGGGGGGGGAGACAAACCCGAACATGCGACTTGAGTGACCAAACAATTCCAACAATAGATTAGGTTTATCATTGACGCGAAGCGAGTACACGAGGCTCCAAGTGCAGGACGGGTGAGGGGACAACGGTCCCATGTGTGTCCTGGCCGAAGACCCCGAGGCGGAGCACACCCTAATGATACGTCACCAACTACATCCGTACCACTAAAAGGATAGGGTCCACCAAACAACACTGTTTTTGTTGCATATGAGAAAGACAGTATAACATAATGTGCAGAGGTAGCTTGAGCACACTAAACACAGCATGACTGGCTCCAAATTGCAAGGATAGTAAGGATATTGCAACAAGGATAAGGATTGCAAGGATATGGTCCACCAAACAACACTGTTTTTGTTGCATATGAGAAAGACAGTATAACATAATGTGCAGAGGTAGCTTGAGCACACTAAACACAGCATGACTGGCTCCAAATTGCATCTGAAAAAAAACTGCGCAAATCCTGTGTCGAAACTGCACCTTTCAGCGACACGAAGCACATGTCCTGATTCGTAAGGCTTCTTTTCCTGCCAGCTGCGGGCTCTTTACAATGCGAACTATACCGACTTTTGGCTTCAAGATGACGCGCACATCGGTTACGGATAATGCGGAGGCATTCTCATGCTGTGGTGATGCGGCGCAGCGAGCCCCCTAAAAAAGACTACATGCCAAAATGTGTGTTGCTCTGATCCGTGTATGCTCAAGAAGTACTTACTTAGCATCTTTCAAGTCTCACTTTAGAAAATATATCACACTCGAATTGTTTGGCTCAATCTCGTCAACGCAATGCATGCTATTGTATGACTATCTCACTTTCGAAGCATTTCAAGTCTAAGTGCGGCGAAATTCTCGTGCTATTTGGCCTCGGCCAGATTTCCCGGCCCCAGCGCCGAGATATCACAGAGGCCGTGCCAGTGGCGGTCGGCCGGGACGGCCGGCGAACGGCAGGTCCTTTGCTACGCCGCGGCCGGCCGCCGTCACCTGGTCACTCACTGCAACTCGGGACTGCTGCCCATGAAGAGGCGCAGCAGAAACTCGCCGCCCTCGCCCGGCGAGAAGGTGGTCGGCACGAGCACGTAGCGGCCGCGCGGCAGCTGGTCCCGCCAGAAGATGCTGCGCGACCGGATATAGTCCGAGGTGGCGGCCGACTCCTGTATCCGGTGCACGCGGTACTTGCGGTTCATCTCCACCTGAGCACCCACATCAGCTGTTCAGGTCACGTGGACGAGCCTAGCACCATGGTCAGCGCGCACACGGCAGCCACCGTTGTCGTACAGTATATTAGATATCTCAACTGCACCGCCAGAAAATCGGTCCAAATATGACGCCGGATGGACCTACGTATCCGTCAAAGGTTTGTTGTGTATCTTCCCGCATTTCGCAAAATACGGCGTGGACCAGCAACATGAGGGTCACCGCATACAGCCTGGCCACGCGCGGTCGGAGTTCGTCCTCCCCCCTCCCCTCCCCTCCTACCACCACTTCCTCTCGGCACGCGACGCTCGTCCAGTCGCGGTCCGCACCTTCATAATATGGAAACCGATGCAGAGGTTGAGCGCGCCCTCGTGCTTCCTCTCGCGCTGGTCCTTCTGACTCAGCTGCACGATCACCTCCTCCACCTCGGAGTCCACGTCGAAGCGGTACTGCAGGAGGCGGGCGGCACACGTCAGGCGGTGCGCAGCGCGCGCTCACCGGCGCGTCACCGGCGCGGCGCCGGCTGCACTGACCACCCGCCATGGTAGAGCTGGACCGACCCCCCCTCCCCCCCCCTCCTGCTATGTCACTTACAGTTGACCGGACAAGCCCACCAGGCAGCGACGGTACATCTGACAACATGTGGCCTGTGGGGATGGGGAGCAGGCAAACGTACGTTTCACTTAAATCTTGTCCTGCAGCCAAAAAACACGATCGATTTTTGTCTGCTAGTGTTCCTTCTTCCATTCAAGCGTGGGGCGTGCGCAGCTGTTCTCGAATCGGCCACCCCTGGCCGCAGGTGATGACGTCCGTGTGACCAGCTGTTCAGAGAACAGGCCAAGCCCGCACGACGGCCCCTCCCACCACGGTCCCGCCGAGTGCCGGCCCGAGTCGGGCCATCATGCTGGCTGGCGCCTTTCAAGCACGGCAGACGAACACCGACCAGCTTGTTACCTAATACAATAAAGAACATATACCACCTGGATTGGCTGGCAAAGTGATTCGAAACAGTGCAGCTTAGCTACGCCACACTTTGCATAGCTGCAGCCAACTAAATGGCCGATCTTTACGTAATACAAAATTAGATGTAACATGTAAGGTGACTGGCCTATGGCAGGTCAAAGTCAAGTTATGGCAGTCACCGAGGAAAATTCTCAGGGAATCATTCACTCTGATACAACAACGTTGTATCAGATTGACAAAGACAAAGTAGGGTCGAAGGGCTTGCTGTTGAAAGCAGTTTCTGGTGTCACTCCGAATATATTGCAAGCATTATACATTTTCCATGGACTTCTTATAGGTCAGAATAGGTCACTGTCCTAAAATGACCCAGGTTAACATTTCGGTTATAGGGACATACTGTCTAGCCTAAACTTTGTTGCGTATTCAAATGCAAAACTCAAAGCAGCCTTCTAAAATTTTGGTCACCATATCCTCCGAAAAGTCAAACAAGGTCGCTGACCTTGAATGAACATGTGGCTTTTTGCTTAGGCCAAGTATCCAGGTTTTGAGGACAATTTGAAGACCAACTTGGAGTTTGACTTTATCCGACCTCATTTGACCCGAAGGTCCTGGCCTAGAAGGCTCAAACTTTGACCTAAGTGAATTCACGTACAGGCTACCCTGAGAATTTGGTATATCTAGCCCTCCAAGTTCCTCGGATCTCAGGGGGACGGAGGTCAAATGGACTCCCCCCTCCCCACCACCCGAGCGAAGGTTATCCAACAGGCCACACGGAGCGTGTTAAACGAGGAGGGAATTTGAGTTGCAGGCAGCTTTTCAGTCCCAACAAATTTCGGAAAAACGGGCACATGTTATGAATGCTGCGAATTTGCACAGTAAAATTGGTTTAATAGGTTGATAACTCAAAATCGGTGTATTGTTCACTTGACAACAATAAAATGCGCTTGGTTCTTAGTGTCACTGCGTATGTCATAGTACATCGTTGATTGGAGTCCAACACACCATGTCAGGATGGCCGAGCGGTCCAAGGCGCTGCGTTCAGGTCGCAGTCCGGTTCTCCGGGCGTGGGTTCGAATCCCACTTCTGACAGGACTTTTTCCCCATTCAGCAACCAAAAAAATTATTGGACGAGATTCGGAAACGGCTAATCTTGCACCCGCCAGTACAGATCACACCAATTATGGCACAAAACAAGCTTCGCTGTTCTTCAAAACCCCACCCCCCTCCCCTCAACAACGACTCGGGTTGACGTACGCATCTTTTGTTTCACCGGCGTCAGTGGCGCAGGGCGTGTATTGATACACCCCGTCAGATGAGGCTCAAGCCACGTCTGATGCTGTACAGGGGGGGGCGGGGGGCAGTCCGAGATTCCGGGGTCGAAATGCTCCAGGCGCAGCAGACTGACCTGATTTTAGAAAATTGGGAGGTTACATCTGGCGGTTACATCCCTAGCTGGTGCCGTGTACTAACACACGCAGTCTACTCCAGTGTCAACAAATGGCGGAGGAAAAGTCAACACGAAAGGCCCATTCTAGCACGTTTCGTTCTGTTTGCGCTGCGTCTTAAATGGTGTGTCCACCTTTGGAGTATATTTCACAAGCATGCCCCAGTGAAACTTCGGAAACAGTCAACCAGAACCAGTTATGCTAAAACACACAAAATTACACCATATTGGATCCATAATTGAATAATGAACATGGCATTTTAGGTTTTGTTACTGCAGGGCATGGTCTAGTTAACATGAGCATGTAAACCAGGAAAAGTTCGACTTTCGGGATAAGTTGAACCCTGAATGGGCATAATGGGGTCAGTTACTGAGCTAACAACGAACAACTTATTACCGATAACGAGATATCGTTGACACGAACCCATTGCCTAGTTTGGAAACAGCAGGAGGGGGATGGGCGGCGTGTCGCATCACGTATAAGATCTCTTGTAACACAGTCGTTTGTTTGGGACAGCCGTTAGTATGGTGCCACGCGTCGGATGCTAGGAGATAGGGGCCCGAATGACTGCACTTGTATTCGCGGCACCTGTATCTCTAACCATATAACAATTCAGCATGGGTCGAAAAGCTTTCGGATCGGTCACCTGTGTTTCCAGCAGCCTATAACGAGTTAAGTGTGTCGGCTGTAAAGATGTGTGATCTTTAACGATGACTGAATATCGCGACACCTTTCTATTGGTAGCCTGCGCAAATCTGGAACATTTTCTGTATTTCCCGGCCCTTATGCTTTCCACCTGACTTGCTCGCTTGTGGTCACGAGCACTGCCTTAAATCATCAAGTATCATAGCGTATCTTACTCATCACGTCCTATTGACGCTTAACCGGCACTTGTCGCCCCCTGGTGAAGGTAGACGTTTTCAGCATAAAAACTAACGCCGAAAGATCAGACGCTCCATGCCTTCTTGCTGCTGGAAAGAACGCGTTATTCTGCAAACAGTCCTTATCCTTACTACCTAGACGGTTTTCAAACTAGTTGGTTTCACTTTATTTGCAAATTCATAAGCTCGTGCAGCAGCGCTAGTTGGCTTCCAACTAACTGGTAAGGTGGCAAAATAACTCTAGCTTGTAAACAACAAAGGTTTACACCATACGTCTGAAAGCAACATCCTCCGCTCCTTAATCTCGACAACACTCGGGTTAACACATCTCCATCTCGGGTTGTTTACTGCTATTCATTATTTTTGCACAGAGTCGTTCTACCAGGTATGTGGACTTGCCTCCAGCTACTGAAAGTCAATGCTATGTTGAAGTAAGCTGTCATGTCAAGTAAACTGAGGAAAACAGCGCAATATGTCACGACTTGTTGACATATTCTTCACGTCCATCCCCTCAGGCAGATCACGATCAAAAGCACACTATTTGACGTAGCAGTCATGCTACGTTGATTGTCAGAATACGTGGCCCACGGGTCCCGCAACTTCTCCCTGACACAGAAATCATCCAATGTCAGAGAGCAGAATTCCTGCAGCGTAAAGAGCAAACTCCTGGTACAAAAGAAGGCACCAAATGATTCAGAACATATCAAAACTGTTTTAAAATTCGACTAAAAAATTGTGTTGGGCATGCTGAATCACCTTTAGATCTACATAAATTCACACCAAGCGGATTCAGCCCGCATTCCGAAGTCACGTCAAAAGGTTTAAAGAGAGCATTCCACCATTTTCGTACACGTCACTTATTGTTACATCAGACGCGTACAATTTGATCAGTAATAACAGTTTCTCGAAATTCCTCTGAATAACTAAAAATTTGTATTTGAAGTAGCTGACTGCGAGATAAATCTCATTTGACTCCATGCCCACCACTTTGAACATAATGCATTTCATTTGCATTAATTTTTCCAACGTGTGTGTTCTGTAATATTTGAAACACATCAATATGCCAAAATGTTTGTGTAATAAATGCTACGAAAGCTGTAAACGCTCTGCTTAGACAAAATGATATGCGAACGTGAAGCCATCATCCCGCGAATTCAATGAAACGTTATACTATGGCTTTGGTTTCTCCCCTTTAGCGTCTACCACAGTGGCTCTTTCCGACGCGGACTTTGGCTTTCGGAATGGGGGTATCATATGATCCAGGTGATGCACTGGTTCAAACTTCAAGCAATGCACTTCTCGGTAACAGACGCTTGCCTGCTGGTCAATCGCAAACGTTCTTTTCTTCGCACCATGGAAGTGCGCACCGTGGTCGTCACGACGACGTTGGTCGCGACTGCAGTGAAGAAGAGCAGTGCTCTTGCACACCGCTGGCAGCGTAATTTGGACTCAAAAATAATTTTAATTGATAATCTGATTATGTCATTATGGTGCGGCAGTCGCACTTTCCATCGCTATCATTACGTGTAACTAGTCCTGAGGTTTCACTAGTCTTTTAAAGACATCCCCAAAAGTAGGACGCCCTTTTTAAGAGTTCCGACAAATCAGCTTGAAATGAAATCCAATAAATTTGAGAGCATTGACAAATCGATTCGAAATGAAATCAAATCGATCAAAAACCATCGAGTGGGGGAGCAGAACCATGCTGCCTAAGAAGGGGTATCCCTGAGGCTATACCCGTCCAGTATCGGCTGTGGTATGACCCATCAGCCCTCTGCGGCCGGTCTGTTCGGCCCGGCGGCCCTCACCTGCGGGTTGTGCAGGAAGGTGGAGCGGTTGTTGAGGCAGCCACCAGCCCGCTCTAGGGTGCCGCGAGCGCCCGCCGCCCACATGCCGAACGACCGCTCCTCCACCCACGTCTTGGAGAACGAGAAGAACGACGTGTTGATCAGCTGGCACACGGAGACGTCCGTGAAGTTGGCCACGAAGTCGTCAAACGTCATCCTGTAACGGATGTCGCGTATCAAGGGCGGAAGCGGGGCGTAACGGGCGCGCGAGGCAAGCGTTTTACCGACCAGCACTGCCACCCAATCCCCGCGGAGTCCGTTGTTCTGTCCGTCATTAGAGCAGCGCCAGACACGGCGCTACAGCTGAATGTAACATGAAGCAATGGAGCACTGCAGCACAAAGCAATACGAACGCTAGAGATGACATAAGCCCCCAAGAGCGCCGATCTGTATTCTGTACGCACCAGAATTCTCCATCGTTATCGAAGGTCAGGCCGATCTTTTCCCGCTCAGAGTCGCTGATCTTGGACCACTCTGGCGATCTGGAAGCCACCGGACAAAACGTTACCAAGAGCATGACGTAGCATGTACTACCGCCTGTTACGGGGTGCGTGCCAAACCCGTGCAAACTTTACGGCTCACTTGTCCACATCCGAAGATTCTCAAAATTCAGTCTCCGAAACAGGCAACCCGTAGTTCCTGCCGACTCAGTGCATCTAATACTGCATGCAACGCCACTACCAGGGCGTCGCCTTTGGAGTGATGACCGGCCCCTGCCCGGGTGCACCGTCACGGCGTGCTGGCCGGCGCGGCACGGACAGGCTGACGTCTACCGAGAGCCGGCCGGCGGCGAGCACGGGTCGCCGTTGGGTCCGCGGAGGCCTCACCTGGCCAGAGGTCAAAGGCAGCATGCAGCAGGGGCGGCGGCAGCCGGCACCGGTCCGCCCCGTCACCGGCAGCAGCGGCACGGGCCCCGACAGGCCCCACACGGATCGACAGCAGGCAGGCGCGTGCAGCGTGCGGTGCACGGTGTCGGCTGGGGACAGCACGGGGCCAGAGCTCCACCACCCGTGCGACCGGCAGAGCATATGCGCGGACAAGGGACCAGCCCCAGCCTCGGCACGCCCGCCACAGCACACAAGCACACAAGCACACGTGCACACACACACACGCACACGCACGGCCGGCGAGGGCCGAGGATGCGGACGCGGTGGACTAGGTCCGGCGGCGGTGCACTGGGCCACGTTCACAAGCCCCGAGACGGGAGGGTTCAGAACGGGAGGTGTGCCGCCAGAGCAGCGCTCCTACCACAGCCGTACCGGGAGGCAGACCAGTCGGAATGCGGCACGCGCTCGGCCGGGCGCCTTACGCAGAAATTTCGCACGGGAACGCATCTAACCCACTGCACATGTTTTCACCGACGACTTGGACCGACTGTCACGTCCCCGGACAGAGGCAATAGACAGCGGGCGGGTGGGCGTCGCCCACAAGCCCCAGGGACGGAGACCAAAGCTTCCGGGAGAGGGAGGGGGAGGGGTAGCCCCTCTAAGCGGCTGCGCCTGACCCGACACCGACCGCGCTACCTCCAGTGGTTCTTGTTCGTTCGGGCTACGAATCTGAAAGTTTGAGAACCGCCGGCATCAGACGCGGGGCCAGCTGTCCACTGCCGCTCACGGCACCAGCCTGAGCCGACCCAGTCAACCGACGACCGGACACCGGACCGGCGACCAACAAACCGGAACGGCCTCAGGCGTCAGGCGGACACATTCCCGCGGGCAGACATGGATGGAACAGTGCAGCACGTGCGTCGAACACCGCAGGACTGTGCTCCGGGAGTGACACCTGGCAAATCCGAGGTTCCGCTCCTCCAACGAGACGGCGGTGAGCGGAGAAGCTGGTGAAACACACGGGTGCTGGGTGCATGGGACTACCGTCCGCTAGGGGTGTGCTTCAGTCACTGTGCACCCCGTGGGCTACGTGTACAGTGTCACGGCTGTGCAGCGTAAGGGCGCCCCTGACGGCGCCCCTGCAGGGTCCGGTGGCATGGGCAGTTCACACATGCACACGCCAGCATACGTCAGTCCGCCCGCGGGGCAGCGGTGACGGCGGCCAGGCTGCGATAGTGGGCAGCAACGGCGTCACAGAAACAGCCGTGACAGCAACAGGACTCACACAATACCTTACACTACACTACATGGCTCATACCAACGCTGCACACGCTCGCGAGCTGGGCCCACAAGCGAGCCCTCCCACCCGCACCCACTAACACAGGCCACTGTCAGCCGGTTAACTCGTCGTTAGAAAGCCGGGAGAAGGGGCGAGTACTGCGCGGCCGTCTCGAGCTGCCCGCCACCGAGCCGGGCCGGGGTGCCTGCTCCGCTCGCCGGCGGCCACGGTCGGCTCGGCGCACCTACCTCGACAGCATGTGAGACAGGCTCTGTGTCGGGTACACATAGTCATGCCCGGCGCCCTCCGCCCTGCCAGGGCAGACAGGGCGGCAGTTACCGCGGGCGGCGCGGCGGCGCTAGAGCTGCCGGTAGCCGGCACACACAGGCACACACACGCTTACACACCGTCGCCGCCGCCGCCGCCGCCGCCGGCACTCCACCAGCGCACGACACACACCGATGTTGCCACCAACACAGGGGGCACGCGCGCACAGCCGATCACGAGTGTGCAAAGAAAACTCCATCCTCACACCATAACCAAAGCAGTGTTGCGAAGCGCACATGCCACTGAAACAGGATGCGAACAACCAGTGTCCACTACAGGGAAGTTGGAATTCGATTTTGGAATGTGAGGAATGCAGTCGATGTCACTGAAAATGTATGCAACTCATTCCATGTATATTTCGCAGTACTTTTCTCAGTTTGCCGACTACATCCTGAATAAAACAGGGCGTTCGACTTCATCGTCCAAATGTCCAGAATAGCAAGCAATGCCCACGGTGCCCAGGCCGCATCACGTGGACCACGAGGGCGGCAGCGTCCACCATGTACAGACCCTATCGTGCACGACACGCCGGAGCCATGATGTGCGCGTGGTGCGGAGCGTGTCCGACTCGCACGAGATCCGAGCAGCTGCCAGCGGCCGAGAACGGGACACCAGGACGGCCACATCGGAGGCCGCACCCTGCTCCGATTTCCCAATCAATCTCGACAGGACTATGAACAGCCAAGCGATTCGGTGCTTTGGTTCACTCTACATGTAAAGACACCAGAGCATCTGGAAAACAATCACCGAACTCTAGCCACCGGCAGTTCAGCCAACTCCGTTCATGAATTGATCGCGCCGACAGCCGCTGCGATTACTGCAAATCTGTGCGCCGTGCGGAGGTGATCAGACGTGCTCAGCGCGGCCAGGTGCTCGGCGCGTCTGGTCGGGCAGCGGCCGCGTGAGGCCACACCTCCGTGCCCCGGCGCTCGGCGGGAGTTGCCGGAGCGGTCGCTGCCGTCGCTGCCACCCTCTCACTCTCGACTGCCAGCCGCGGTGCAGCGGTGCTGGAGCCACGCGGCCGGACTGGCCAGGGTCATGCTCTCTGAGCAGGGAGGCCGGGACACGCACCTGGCGCGGATCGCCGGCAGGCGCGCCGGCGCCCGGCTCGGCAGTTCCGGCTCCACTTGCGGCAGCTCGCCGCCGGCCGGCCGCTGCGCCGCCGCCGGCCAGGCTCCGCTGCCGGACGGCGGCGTCAGTCGCAAGGCGCACAACACACCGGCCGAGCCCCTGTTCTGGACCAGCGGGCCCACACCGTCCCACCGCAACCTTTCGTCTACCGACCGCTCCGCTCCTCAGGCAGCTCAGGTCAGGCCACACCCAGATTGTACATGATGCCTCGACATACCCCTGGGCACAGACGGGCAGCGCGCCCCCGCAGGCTTGACCTCTGTCCCGGCGCTACCGCAACAGACAGGGGGGCAGGGGCAGGGGTATCCCTGGACGACAGGGGTAGAGGAGACATCGGCAGGCGTGGCGTGGTGCGGGCGGTAGGGGCCGGTACCTGGCCGGCAGCCGCTGTTCGGGCGGACTCTCGTCGCCCTCGCCCAGCCCCTTGAAAAGCTCGCTGATGCTGGGGGAGTCCAGGGCAGACCCGGCGGGGCCCTCGGCTGGCGGAGCACTGGCCGGCAGTAGCGACAAAGGTCAGAGCGGTCAGCGACCCGGCACCAGGTCACCAGGGCACGCGCCATTGCACTGGGAGGACTTCTGGCGCGTATTTCAGCTGCGATCAGTGCCGTGGCATGACCAGGATTGGAGCGCAGAGATCGGTGTTGTTCGTGACAACCAGTAGGCGTGGGGGACGGGGGCATCGACCGGCGCCGGAACGCTCGCCACATCATCGCGATGCCGAAACCAAGAGCCACAACCGCACACGCCTGGCGGCTGACGGCAAAGTCGACAGTCTGCTAGTGACGCCCACCAAACTGCCACAAAGCTACGTCTCGCATAGGACATTCTTATCCCCTCTCACGTTGGACACATTAGGTTTTTACGGATGGTTGCGCCGCGGTGCAGCGTCCGTCGTGTACCTCGGTGCCACGAGCAGCGGCGCCGGCAGGACCTTCGCTGAGTCGGCGGCGGCGGCCGGCGCCGGTCCCGGTTGCTCGCTGCGGACAGTCGGCGCCGCGTGACCCAGCGCCGTCCACAGCCTCCCGGCGACGGCGCGGCGCGGGCGCTCATGCCGGCTCGGCCGGTGGACGGCCGCCGCGCAGCTGGGCGCACGGCGGCCCACCGGAGCGGACGTGCCGCGCTCAGAGAGCGGCGGCCCACCGGAGCGGACGTGCCGCGCTCAGAAGGCGGTCGCCCACAGGAGCGGACGTGCCGCGCTCAGAAGGCGGTCGCCCACCGGAGCGGACGTGCCGCGCTCAGAAGGCGGCCGCCCACCGGAGCGGACGTGCCGCGCTCAGAGAGCGGCCGCACTGTTGTCCGGTGCTACACAGCAAATGGGAGGGGAAAAACACTGGCAGCAGACGTGTGAAGCTTCGGCCCAGCCTTAACTGACCTGGGGTCCTCCTCTAAGAACGGATTTCCTGGAGAGTCGTCCGCAGTGATGACGGCCCCCGAGGAGGGCATGCTTGCGGGCAACAGGGTCACCATCAGCATCGTCAGGATCAACGAGAAATGACGCAGTCGAACAGCTCACGCCAGCCACCGCTCAACTCAGGCGCACATCCGAGCCACTGCCGACGATCGAGCGACGGAGGCGGGCGAGTCAGCCCGACTAACCTGTCGGCGGTCGCCGTCTCCTCGATAAACGGGTTCCCCGGCGACTCGTCGGCCGTGAGCGGACTGGTGCCGTCTCTTGCGGAGGGCGGATACACGTTACGACGCGCGGTGCGTGAGCTCCGTGCTCCCGGTGCGGTCACACGGGCACCCAACACGCGACAGGCGGCCACGCGGCCGCGTACACCCAGAACAGCAGACAACCCAATGGCAGACAGAGGCCGGACCAGGTGCCACACGGTAGAAATGGCCTTGTCAGCCGGTGCGCTAATACAACGTCGTGTCACAGGTGCGGCCATGAACAGGCACACAGCTGACAGCAATCAGTGCGGTCCTGAGGACAACCAAAGTGGAATCGCAGAACCAAAGCAACTGTCCGAACATCGGAATACGAAAAGTACGAGGAGCCCGTCAGCCCGACGAGAGTTCACAACTAGTCACCCGGTGCAGCTGCAGTGGGAATCTGCTGCACCAAGAAACCAGAAAAGAAAGTTGGATGACCAAATATACGGTGCCGAGGCGGAACGCGAACAACCAATCAAACAAACAAACAAACAAAAAACAGAACTCGACGCCGTACCGATGCAAAAACGTGTCGTACTATTAACCGTTCACGAACACGTGACGGCACGAGCTCAGGTGGATGCAGTGCCGGGCACACAACTCGGGCCACCGCCTCCGCCCATGCAGCGGCGGCAGCGGCGCCGTCGACACCTGGCGCGCCGACCGGCCGCCCGGTAGACGCGCGCTACCTGGGCAGCGCGAACAGCTGCTTCTCTGGCTTCTCGCTCAGCCAACCGGGCGGCGGAGGACTGAAGAACTCGCGATGTAGCTGTCGCTCCGGCGGCGGCGGCGGCGGCGTGGCGGCCCGCGGTGGCGCAGTCTGCCAGCGCGTGACGAACGACGGCGACAGCTTGGGCGGGCCGGGCGGCGCGCCGGGCGGCCGTAGGCGCGAGCTGGATAACACGGGCCACACGGGCAGGCCGAGCCTGGAGGCGCGGCGCCAGGCCGGCACACCAACACAGTGGCAGGCGTCACGCGCGCCACGTTCAGCCGCTCGAGGCTGGAGCTGGGGCTGGGGCCGGAGCCGGGGCCGGGGCCGGGGCCGGGGCCGGGGCCGGGGCCGGGGCCGGGGCCGGGGCCGGGGCCGGGGCCGGGGCCGGGGCTGGAGCGGGGATTCGTATCACATCTTCTCACGGCCGGAAGGACTGCACCGGTCCCGGCTAGGCAGCTCGACTCCAAGCTGGTCTCTTCACACACGCAGGCACTGAGGGGGGTTCAGGGCACTGCTCCCGGGAACGAACCACGCGCACTGGGAGGGGTTCAGGGCACTGCCTACGGGAACGAGCCACGCGCACTGGGAGGGGTTCAGGGCACTGCTCGCGGGAACGAGCCACGCGCACTGGGAGGGGTTCAGGGCACTGCTCGCGGGAACGAGCCACGCGCACTGGGAGGGGTTCAGGGCACTGCTCGCGGGAACGAGCCACGCGCACTGGGAGGGGTTCAGGGCACTGCTCGCGGGAACGAGCCACGCGCACTGGGAGGGGTTCAGGGCACTGCTCGCGGGAACGAGCCACGCGCACTGGGAGGGATTCAGGGCACTGCTCGCGGGAACGAGCCACGCGCACTGGGAGGGGTTCAGGGCACTGCTCGCGGGAACGAGCCACGCGCACTGGGAGGGGTTCAGGGCACTGCTCGCGGGAACGAGCCGCGCGCACTGGGAGGGGTTCAGGGCACTGCTCGCGGGAAACGAGCCACGCGCACTGGGAGGGGTTCAGGGCACTGCTCGCGGGAACGATGCCACGCGCACTGGGAGGGGGTTTCAGGGCACTGCCTACGGGAACGAGCCACGCGCACTGGGAGGGATTCAGGGCACTGCCTACGGGAACGAGCCACGCGCACTGGGAGGGGTTCAGGGCACTGCTCACGGGAACGAGCCACGCGCACTGGGAGGGGTTCAGGGCACTGCCTACGGGAACGAGCCACGCGCACTGGGATGGGTTCAGGGGACTGCCTACGGGAACGAGCCACGCGCACTGGGAGGGGTTCAGGGCACTGCCTACGGGAACGAGCCACGCGCACTGGGAGGGGTTCAGGGCACTGCCTACGGGAACGAGCCACGCGCACTGGGAGGGGTTCAGGGCACTGCCTACGGGAACGAGCCACGCGCACTGGGAGGGATTCAGGGCACTGCCTACGGGAACGAGCCACGCGCACTGGAGGGGTTCAGGGCACTGCTACGGGAACGAGCCACGCGCACTGGGATGGTTCAGGGGACTGCTCGCGGGAATGAGCCACGCGCACTGGGGGGGGGGGGGGGGGGGGGGGGGGTGGGTTCTCAGGGCACTGCTCACGAGAGCGAGTCACACTGCTTGCAGCACAATCCTCAGTGCTCATTCCAAAGTGCAGTCTTCAGCCTACTTTTGCACGGCATTATGAGTCATTTCTGACGTAGCGTGGCGTAATTTTTGCTTGCCAACGGATTTTCATGTCAGTGGGTTTCTCTAGCCTGGCGGGGTATAGGTGCGAGTGGTGTCATGAATTAAGAAGGTAAGTTTACAGCACAGCATAACATAACAAGGCTAGAAAGTCATCTGCTTAGGAGGGCATCACTGGTGCACACTGCACGTTACTCGCTAAGTAGGACATGAACTAAAATACCGACTGCAGCTGAAATTCTACGAGATGTTTGTGGAAGAGAGTTGTGCGCCCAGATACGTGCCACCGCATGCTATCCCCGGCTGCAGCCATGCGCTGCTTCCGGCGCCTGTGCTGGAGCCGACAGGGCGCGCTGCGAGGCCAGCCTGGACTGCCGACTGTGCGGCGGTCCCCAGCACCGGTCCAGTCGGGGGGCGGGAGACAGGTCAGCGCCGGCCGTGCGGGCAGCTCATGCAGCGAGCCGGACGGCCCACTCACCCGTCGCTGAAGGCGCCGCTCCACTCCTTCTCGCCCCACGGGTTCCGCAGGCGCACCATGTAGATCTTCTCGCGGCCCCTGCCGGGCGGCGCGGCCACACGGCACCCGTTAGCGGTCCACACCGAGCCTCCGGACGGCCGCCACGCGCCCCCCACAGATAGACGGTCAGGTCAGGAGCGGAAGGTGCTGGCTACAGTCTTTTGTAGCAGCCGTGCAGCTGGCAACAGTCTTTTATAGCAGCCGTGCAGCTGTTGCCTTCCAGAGAAATATACACAAGACTGGCCGTCCAAACGTAGCTCGCCAGCCGCTTCACAGGAGAGACGAGCACATCGCTCATGCACATGTACATAACCCACGACTACGTTCCACTGTGAACTAGGGCAGGGACCCACCCGTCCTGGTCCAAATTCAAGCAAATAGGCTGTCACGATGGTCGGCGCCGCCCAGTTCTCACGTGAAGAAGTTGACGAGTGTGGTGTTGCCGATGGGGACCTTCTTGATGGCGGTGATTCCGTAGGCGTGGCCCTTGACCAGGCCCATCTCGGTACGCTGCTCGACCTCCTCTCGGTTGCGCGCCTGCGGCAGGCAGAGTGCGTGCCGTACAGACCGGGGCGCCATCGGTCCCGTCCAGCCCCTTACACTGCAAATATTCCGGGGGCGGCGGACTGTCATTCAGGCCCGTCAACGAGCATAGCCCGCATCAGCGGCTGCTGTCCGGTCTATGTTCACCCCACGTACCGCTGTATGCCAGCGTGCCACCCGGGCGGCAGTGGCGGGCGCCCTCGATCTGCCAGCCCCTCGCCTGTCGGTGGCACGCGGGGCCTTTTCGTGTCGCGCGGCCTCATCCTGGAGCCGCCTGCCGCCGACCATCACCGCCTCTAGCACTCAAAATGAGTTTCGCACCAGGCCAGAGGATTTCGACGGTCCCGTTGTGTAATCATTGGTTGCTTGCCGTTGTGTAACATGTGCTGGCGATCCGGGTTTGGATTAATAATTTTGTTTTTGACGAAGAGGTGTGAGGTTCTGGATGATTTATAACATGCGAATGTGGTCGCGTTGTTGTCATGCTTGAACATTGCATTCATGCTACTACTGGAATTGTACGGAATCAAACAATAAGCCACTCGTTGGAATGATTTGCCGATACAATGAACCAAGGAACCAAGGTTTATGGCGCTGTTTGCAAGATGACGGTGAATATTTTCTCTGCCTTTTCAAAAATCCTGGTTCAAGAGCAGTGTGCTGGCATGATATCTTGCCAGCTTCCACCAAGCCAGTGTGTCCATAACACGTTTGCCAGCAGCTTGTCTGCTCTGCTGCCACCGTGCTGGTCGCACCACTACAGATGGTGATACCCGATGCGCACGCCACTACGGGAGGCACTGGTATGGCGACCACAAACATCCGGCGAGACCAGTCCGGTCAGGCAGGCCGGGCCAATGTCGCCTGCCTGGCACACGCACACGCACACGCACACGCACACGCACACGCACACGCACGCGCACGCGCACGCGCACGCGCACACGCACGCGCATGCGCACACGCACCAGCTGTGGCCTGCGCAACCCAATACACCGCGGTGCGAAATCACCAATCACTTCCCGACGCTGAAGGAATAAACGAAATACAACGCTCAAAACCCGCCCAAAGCACCCGTGCTGTTTTGAAACCCATGCAGTCCGCATGCGACACCCGCCACGTCGTCATGATCCTTCCCTGGCTGGGCGTCACGGCAGGGGCACGTATCGCGACAGGCGGGGGCACGTACAGCGACAGGTGGGGACACGTGCCGCGACAAGCGGGGGCACGTGCCGCGACAAGCGGGGGCACGTACCGCAACAGCAGCGCACATCAACGCATAGTCGTCCATTTCGCGGCGCAGCTGCTTGAAGAGCTGCGTCTTCTTGGCCTCGTCGGAGCGGTAGCCGCCCTCCACCAGGTCAATGGTGACGGACACACCTGAGGTGAAGTCCACGAGCGCATCGCACAGGTTTCCGCCGTCCAGCGACTCGTATGAGGTGTTGATCCTGCCGCAGTAGAGCGGGTCAAGGGACGCTCAGTCACCCGTAGGTGCTGCTCTTGTTGCTGGACAGGACGGGCGGCAAGCATTCCCGAGACTCGTTTGGTGTGTCCATAATGCTGAAGGACACCAGAGGTCAACGCCGCCCAGCAGCTAGTTTTGCTCCAGCCGCGGGGCAGGAAGCGGTGCGGTTAGCAACATGAAGGATTAAGGACGGCAGTCAGAGGCCAACCACGGAGTGAAGACCGCGAGTCCGGAGTGTAGGCATTTGGGTGTGGGAGTAAGTAAACCTTACACTTTTTAGTTTAAATCCCTTATTTTAACCGGTTCAAGTTGTCTTCGGCAGTCAACAGGAAAGGTTCAATGTTTTCAATGTCACGTCAAGTGATTTCTCGTTTTACGTGAGACCACTAAAACACAACGTATCGTTTGGCCCTTCCCCGCCCCCCCCCCCCCCCCCCCCCCCCCCCCCCCCCCCCCCCCCCCCCCCCCCCCCCCCCCCCCCCCCCCCCCCCCCCCCCCCCCCCCCCCCCCCCCCCCCCCCCCCCCCCCCCCCCCCCCCCCCCCCCCCCCCCCCCCCCCCCCCCCCCCCCCCCCCCCCCCCCCCCCCCCCCCCCCCCCCCCCCCCCCCCCCCCCCCCCCCCCCCCCCCCCCCCCCCCCCCCCCCCCCCCCCCCCCCCCCCCACCTGACCAACTCGAGTATTTTGCTAACCGACTGCTCTACCAGCAGAGGCGGCCCTGCCCATATGATGCCGCCTTGCAAATTTCCTGAAACAATCTATTCCCTGTAAATAGTCCCGACAGCTCAGAAGTGCTCTGTGGCTTTCACGAAGTCTTTTACGCGAAGTGTGTCATTATCATCTTTACCCCTTCACTGCGATGATTGAAGGTTTCGCGGGAAAACAGCCGTGCGTGGAAATAAGCAGGGCAACGACTTAGCACGTGCATTACTGCTCCTGTTCTGCAGCGTGTTTAGACCCCCCCCCCCCCCCCCCTCCCGCCGCCGCCCCCCCCCCAAACACCGCACTATGCTCCTCCCTTCGGTCATCTCAATTCAGCCTCTGCACCTCCAGCCCGGCGTGAGCTCGAAGCCTTGACCACTCGGCCACTTAAAACGGCCGACTAATACTGCATGAAACGCCTAATATCTAACTGAACCACGTCCATTAATTCCTGGCCCTCCAGAACCCATGGAGCGTAGCAAGTGCGTGGCAAGCGCCTCTACTGCAGCGATATCAAGAAACCGTGCCCATGGAGACCGGACACAAACACGCGCCGGGCAAAGGTCGCGCGGAACGCTTAATGGGTACGACGAACCGAAACAGTGCGGCCACACCGACTGATCGATACACTCGCGCCGTAAATGGTAGGGTGGGTAACGGGGGTAGGTAACAGGAATCGTGGGTGGTGGGTAATGCACGGCGTCCACAAACACACCACTACGATTCGGAAAATACGTGAAGCCGACCTCGCGTGCATCCACGCAGACACAGACAGCGGCCATGCAAACACAGCCATATCCGTGTTTGTATGAGGCGATAGGTCCCTGTCGGTCAGGCGGCGGCAGTTCGACACGGGCCGGTTCGGTGGCCGGCGACGGCGGCGAGCCGGCAGCTCACTTGGCGTAGGCCTTCTCGAGCAGGGCGGACCAGAACTCGCTGCGCTCCCGACTGTGCGTGTAGATCAGCTGGCCG
>NW_023596461.1:31505783-31522732 GCF_011947565.3 Pollicipes pollicipes | reverse complement strand
GAGAGAGAGAGAGAGAGAGAGAGTACTTTCGTGACGAATGTGGAACGGTGTCCATGCATCCAAGAAGCGTAATTTCGCATCTTAAGTTAGGTTAGCGAAAAGGAACAATGGCTGGACCTGCACCAGAAATATGCCCCCCAAAATGGTTTATCCAAGAAAAGCAAAGCGGGGGACGTCTGGAGTCTCTCGCCCCACCTTAATGATAAACCACAGCCGTTTATGTTAACTTTCAGTGAATCGTGGCCCGCCGTGCTAATTGTACCATTCAGTGCCTCTTGTTAAATGACCTAAAGACTGCAACGCAGCTGACCTCCTTAGTTTATGTAACCAGTTTATTGTGACACCAAAAGGTCATCCAGAACTTAATGCGCTCCGTGGTGGCCTTCTGTTGCCGGTATTCAAGCTGTGCCAAGTCCTGCCACCACGAAAGCCAGTGTCCGGCCAACCGCTACAAACGGCATTGATAATTCGAGCAAAAGCAATGCAGGATGATCGGTGTCATCGCTCACTATTTCGGCGCATTGTCAGTAATGCCCCTGGCGGGGAATCATCAAGGGCTTTCATTAGTGTAACCACGTAAGCTGGCAAGGCACTAAGACTGGCTGGTCCCGCTCGGAGAGCGGTCTGGGCCTCGTCAAGCTCGGGCCGGCCGGGCGATTCTATCTCAGTCCAGTGGAGGAGGACGTGGGTGGAGATGGGGCGTCTCCCGCGGCAGGCGTGCTCTGGTGAATGGATGGAGGCCGGATGGGTACTGGAGGCCACACGGTCACGGAGCGGGCACGACGGAACTACAGGCCAAGACAGCCGAGGTCGGTCTGACTGCCGCAAAAATGGTCAACGTTAAGATTGTACGACTTTTTACCACATGCAAGTTGGCAGTCTCTGATAAAAACAAATGAAGTAAAAGGCTTAAAGGAACCCGCATTTTTTAAATAACTAGCTCAATCCGCAAGGAAAACGTTCCGAAATGTTATGTGATGTCACAGAATCACCTGACGTATTTCCTACACAATCAGCTGACGCTATGCTGACCACCTCTATGATGCTAACTCGAGTAGCACATTTACGTCTAACGTATGCAAATAAGCTTCATTTTATCATGATGTTACTGAAATATGACCATAAAGAATAAAACTGTTTGGTACGTAAGACATGCAATATTTCTGTAAAGCTTTTTACGAGGCCAAGTAGGTTATATCGAAGTACTGAAGAAAAGAGCCTCTCCTCTACCGACAACACAGGTCATTGGCCTTAGGTGACCTCACTTGACCTTGCATGTTCTTACGCGACCTATTGTGGCCTCGATATGCAATGGAATGAAATCACAACACGCTTTCAGTGAAGTGTTCGAATTTGGTGTCCGAAATTACTTCTCAAGCTGCCTATTATGAGCTCAGCTGTCCTATTTTGAGCTTTGCAAAAGATACCCATAATGATAGCTAATGCCCTGGGCCAAGGTCATGTTTTACCTAGCTTAGGTCATTGATCTTGGTAGACCAAAACTTGAAATTTGTACAATAGGGTGCCAACTTGATAGATGAACAAGTACTGAAAATGCCGCGTCGCTGCGAGGGTTTCTCTTTGACCTGTGTTAAAAAATCCGCTTGGGGAGGTCAACTCTCCCGGCCGGGCGCGGGTTAAACAGGCGGGTTAAACAGGCGGGTTAAACAGGCGTGGTCCTTGTTCAATTCTAAGCACAATGGTATGTGGTTTTATATGCTTTAAGCACATTTATATGATGTAGAAAACCGGCAATGTAACAACATTGGCCCACCGCGCGTGGACCGCGGAATCGATCTGATTAGTAAAAAAAAAAACATTGTCATGTCGCAATCACAACGAATAGTGAAATAGCACAGACGAGTGCATTTTAAGTGCATGTCGTAACGCATTCAGCAGCCTGTGATACAACTTACTTTTTGGCCAAAACCGCAAGCATAGCGTCACCTAAAATCTGATACAATTGACCCCAGGGTGCGGCAAACTGTCTCATTTGAGAGGAGGCCATTCAGAAGTCATTCACCACGAAACAACGACGTGCTCCCCAAAACCTTACCACTATATATTAAGCTGAATGGCATGAATATTTTTGCAGATATACCTGTAGTAGTCCTATGCACATGAGCTATAGCAGGAGGGATCTCAGCGTAAAACCTGACACAAATCGTCCTACCCCGCTGCTCAGTCGTACTCGCCGCACAGTAATCTAATAATTAAAATAGCAAGACATCAAGCAAGTAACCCTATGCCGGCGGGATGACTCAAGTCATGTTTTGCCGAATTGGATTCGATGAAAAACATGTACAGAGAATAAATGGATTGGAAGTGGAATTTGAGTCCGATTGGTTATCCTGCGCCTTCATTGTCAAAGCTATTCAATAGTGTCACGCATACTTGTGTGCATAATTCCATGTCTCATTTTAGCATTTCTTCCCTTGAAAAGCGCCTCTAGTTTTGGAGATTTTACAACAAAAGTTGACTCTCTTCTCTCTCATTGAGGCATCTTACAGCTTTGTAAAAGCCCACTCCCCCCCCCCCCCCACCCCCAACACTCATCGAAAAATCGAGATAAATTAGAAAGTGTACACAGTAAACGGTCATGACATTGCCAATGAGACATTTCAGGTTTGGCGGTGTCTCTGCGAGCGTTTACAAATAGTCCGTAATGTGATACAGTAACGGACGCCGGAGCCGCGAGTGACACATCAACCATCTCCAGCTGATTTATGGGCTACCTTGATCAGGCAGAATAGCCACACGAGACGGCTGCTCGATGTAAATCACGCCGCTCTTTTACCCAGCCACTTTGAGATGTCATGGGCAAAAGCCAGTTGGCTCTCTAATGCAGCAAATCGTATTTGCCGTTTGGAGCAAAATATCAAGCAAGCAAGTAACCCGCTTCGAGTCCCACATGCAACGCAGTAATATATCGAATTAACCCAAAAAGTACTAGAACGTCCCCACTTTGTTGTCTGTCTGCAAGCTTAATCTGGGTGGAGCAGGAGTAGCGGAAGAGTTCAAGCACCGTGTTGTAGGTATATCTCAACAACGCTAACGTGGAACAGCTGGGCTATCTAGATAAAGAGCAGTGGAGCCTCTGGAGGAGCTGAGGTAATAGAATGAAATATGGCAATATTTAGGTGGGGAAATTCACCCTTCCGACCCTATGGCCATTCTGCCTACTCTAACAGCTTGTAGCGTACGCTTTCAAACACAGTGCATAACTGTGCTGCGCCGAGATGTTTGCATGAGCTGGATTCTGCGCCCGCGAAGAGTCGAACCCAACGATAGGCTATCATTTATGGTGACGCTTGAGCGGATGCAGCACCTGGAAAGGCTTTGAGAGACGCCTGTGGTCGTTGCCAGCACCAGCGTCGCTGATGGACGCCGCGATCCTGCCGGCATCATCATCCGAGTCCAGGTCGACCTCAGCGGGACTGGCGACCACCTGGCCCGCACCCGCGTGATAAACAGCCGGGCGGCCGGCGGCCAGCGGAGCCCCCACGCGCAGGGACCGGGCCGGGGACGGTATCAGTGCGCCGCATCTGGCCAGCTAATGCACGGCCCGTGTCTACGCCCGGGGTCTCGCCGATTGCGGCGGACACACGCGTCCTCCTGCCGCGCTCCGCTCGCCGCGCTCGGACTGATCCGGTCCCACCGCACGTGCTCGTAAAATCTGGCGACCCCGCTGATAACTGTGACGAGCTGACAGCGGGGTCACGAGCTCCGGCGCGCCCGACAGCGTCACTAGCCCTGCTCGTGGCGGGACGGCGGAGAACCGTACTTGCTGGGGGTCGTTCCAGGAGAGAGCTTCGTATCAAACTTAGTTGCACCGCATTTCTTCCTAGGCAGAACTCAGTATAAAACTTACCCACACAATAAGCACTACTCCTTTTCCATGGCGCACGTTTTCGCAGGCAAAGCTTCGCAAGCGCAAAGCTTTGCACGGGCAAATGGCCGCATGAACAAGCTCCCGCATGACACGCCTTCCAACACCAAAGCCTGGGATACGCAGTTCTTCGCATCGCATTTATTTGCACATGCACTCCTTCGTATCGAGTTCCTTCGCAGCATACTAAGTTTTTGAAATCTTGACGTTTGCGCCTTTATCTTTACGAAGTTTGTCACCCCCGCATTTCATCGTATTCTTCGCATATGCAATTGTTTGCATTACCTTTATAACTATGCACAGTTGTGCATATTGCACTTAATATATGCCATTTTTTACCATTTGTTGCCGGTATAAAAGTGCAATCGTCTTGTCTTTTTCGTGCTTGGTGTAACGGCAAAATGTTAGTCCGATGCACCTACATATATAAAAACATAAAACTACGCAATCACTGCCCTCATATGCGCAACATCCCGACTTCTTGAATAACGTTGGTATCTCACAAGACAATGCAGATCTTGAAACCGCGGCATATCTGAGGCGGTGTTCGGCATTCCTGACCATTTCCAATCGGTGTGTCCAGATTCCAGCACCGGTTGAGCAAGCCACGGCAAAGCGTTATTTTCCTTGACCCAAAAAGAACTGAGAGAATTGATGTACGAATTGCAAGGGCACAGCGGATTAATCACACAATAAAAGTTTTTTGGCAACATGCGTCAAAAGCTTAATGTCTGGCAAAGTCCAATCTCTGTCAAAGCATCTCTGTCGTACGTACGAACATCACCTCAGACTGGCGCGGCAGCCAGTCGAGGCGCGGCGTCACTTCGGCGTTGTGTGGCGTTCATGGCCAGGGACAGCGGTTTGAGGACGGGGCTGCGTGGTACGAAGGCTGCCTCCGCGGAAAGGGCAGCCAGCCGAGGCGCGGTGTCACTTCGGCTTCGTGTGGCGGTCATGACCAGGGACAGCGGTTTGAGGACGAGGCTGCGTGGTACGAAGGCTGCCCCTGCGGAAAGGGCAGACGGACAGACGGTGCCCCAAAGCGCCTGCCAATGTCTCCTGAATGTTGCGGTATGACGCAGAGACACGAGCTGTGAACAACGCGCGGATGGCCTCAGCCGTCTGCGGCTCGCACAAAACCCCTAAAATGCTCAAGTTGTCACGCTGGGTAGCCGTACCACGCGCTCCGTGCCAGCCCGCCCCTCCACCATCGATGAGACGCAATATGGAGCTAACCAACCCTGGAGATGATCTTGGATCTACAGCTAATTAATTTAAACCGAATCTGATGGCATGCGGCTGCGCCGCACCGAACTGAGAGGCAACTCAGGCTACAGCAACATGCACAACCCTGGGACCTCGGGGTGAGATAGTGTCGAATCTATAAACTCGTTGCTTAGGATGCGTCTGTTTGTCCCACTTTGCGTAGCGTCGTGTCCGGGCCGAACGACGGGCCACCGTACGGTGAGATTCGGACGCGACACATGGGCGCCCGAGGCGGTTTTCGACAGGTGGCTCACGAGCCGCTGCGGTCTGGGGTTCGGGCGTGGCACGTACTTAAAGGGCCATTTTAGGGCGGTTCTCTTTACACGGGCGGTCTGAAAATGTGATCCATGGGCCGCCGACGTGCAACCGACGGACAATTGTTCGAAGCCGTGGCTGCATCTCGGCAGCCAGGGGTTGGAGCGACAATAAATTGGCACGCGTCGGTACAAAGTTGAACGAGGCATAGTGTGGCGCCAGATGTGTGGGTTACATGTGCTACATGTCACTTCCATGGAAGCATCTAAGATGGATTTAATTATGTTCTACGGGCTTTCACCTTTCGCGCCACAAGTCGGCAGCGAATGGAGGTGCGAATCCGATTTCAAAATGTCGATCAACGTATCGCCTAGAATTCGTAAGGCCAAGACAAGTTTGTGCGATGCTCAGTTGCATCAGTAAAAGTCGGGCAAGCCAGGAATGTCGGCTATTCGAAAATGACGCCAAATGCAACACGCCTTTGTCGAAACTGTAGCCAGGATCGTGGCGAAATTTGTATCAACACATACATCGGTTCATAGACCATATTTGCTACTCATCTATCTGTGATTATGTGCATGATCCCGTCCAAACGTTAACTTTACCAAAAGCATAGATGTACAGACTAGATAAAACAGGTGAATAGGGTGGTCCGCCTGCTGGTAGATGGAGTCGGCCGCCATATCGGTAAAGGCGACAAGCATAGACTCGTTCTGACACAGCCACCGCAACGCGTGGGGCGAAGAGTTTGCTGCGTAAGATCGCGAAAGCAAAAATCATAGCGGGAACCGATTTTAAAGGCCTCAATGAGATAAGGCCATATGCCAACGATCCTGAATCATCTATGTCCTGTATTTCACTGATCAATGAGTTACCCGTATGGAAAAACTCCCACCGCCGACCTCCACGACCGCTGCCTGCGTGGACAGTACACCGTGCTCACGCAGCGATGGTGGGACCGCTACCTTCCTGTCCACCTGTCTGCTGTAGAATTCCGCGAGAGTCGGCTGCAGTCGCATCCGATGTGCACGAGCGACATCCGTTCGTGAAGCCTGTGGAGCGTGGGCCCACCCCTGATGACGACCGCCGCGGCCCTGACGCTGTTGAAAGGCAGCCAACCTACCTTGATAGGCAGGCTGGCTGCCTACCAACAATCAAAGGAACACCATGCCAAAATATTTGCACAAATAGGCACCTACCATAACCTTTTGGCAGTGCACTGGCCAGAATTTATTTGCAAGATGTACGACCGCCAGTACTGCTACTGTGATTTTTGCGTTACAAAAACACTCCGGGCCTTTGTTAAGAACAGACAACAAAACAATAACAGGATTTTGATTCAGCATTGAATGCAGCGTTTGTTACAGAGACAAGCAGGAGGTATTTTAACCTGTACGTGACTCTCCACTTAAAAATTCGTCACCCACGGACCAGGCCGCGGGTTATTTCACCAGAAATTAGTGATTATTACATCCCTAATGTAAAATCATGAAATGTACTCAGCTGATGAAGCTAAATGCAAGATCTCAGACAGCTCAGTTAAGAATTTGAAAGAGGTCATACAAAGAAAAACCTGGCAGCACCGACCGCAACTAGACCATAACTAGTCCCTTGAAGGGGAACTTGGCGAACTGATTGGCGCCTTCGCCTGGCACGGTCACTAACAATAACAATAACACGAAAAACACACATCGGCCAGTCGGTATATCTGTGGCTTGCAGAGACCATCCTAACACGCCATATATACGACGAAGGCCACGACACAACGAAATGTTTGCCAGCAACACCAAATGCCGACGCCCTCCATCGTAGCAGCTGTGAACTACACAGACTGCTTGACGTCTTTACCAAGATGACGGTGCCTTCACATAATGGCGGACAGCTGTTGTCCTATATGGTCATGTATATCTATGACCTATAAGGTCGCAATTTCACGTTTTTGTGTCGCTAAAATGTCGTCGGTTAATCGGTCAGTCGTCACCAGCGAGTAGTTTAACATGCGCATAAGTGGAGAGTCAATTTGACCCCCCCCCCCCCCCCTCCAAGGAAGGTTTTCCAGATCAAGTTTCGAACATAAGCAGCGCAGCCACGACAAACTTCGTGGATATGAAGGCAGTTGAGAAAGAAATAGTTTGTAGAAAAGATAAGGTAAACGTTATTATTTCAAAAGGAGGCTAATCGTTATCAAACGTCATTATCCTAAAAGCAGGCTAATCAAGCTTTTTTATGAGCATGCCGCCCAGCGTAATCAAAGACGCTGGTTTAAAATAAAACAAACAAAAAAAGTAATTACCTTCACCTTCTGAAGGTACATCAAGGCCACTGAATGCAGGGCGGGAAACCTAATCTAATGAAACCTTATACCTTTATTACGTATATATTACCTGAGGTCACCTTCTCCACACAGCGCGGAAACCTTTTTTTGACTGCCATCTCATCATAGAGTGATCTGATGAGATGGGTTTAAGGTATCCTGCTGGAAACGACAGCCGACGCCCACGTAAGCCTCTCTCTCTTGTTCAGTTGTTCAGAGTTCGGTTTAGCTCAGCTCACTCGTTTGCTCACTAGAGGATGTGGGTCGAGTCAGGGTCGTGTGAGGTGGATTTTCACTGGGAGTGCTTGTGATGTGAGAAATGCAAAAATAGTTGGTAATGCTTGTTGAAATTGGGTAGGTCGATAAGGTCACATTATGTTTGTAGCTTATGCCAACTTACCGCCACTGCAAGGACTGCAATCCTATACTTAATTGCTGATATACTAAGGCTAGTACTCGCTAGTAGAGACGAAAATACCTACTTGTAAAATCACTTGGCTGGTACTTAGCAGGTGCAGGCCGCCGATTGTCAGGTTTGGTGCAGTCTAGTTCACCCTGCATGTTATATAACTGATGGGTCTGGGTCATAGATGTCAGGGAGAATACGCTAGTCTTATAGCTGAGACTTGAGAGAGCTTGTTGGTTACGGGTCACAGGAAAGGTATTGTTTGCTGCACTGCATTTTGGTAGGTTCAAACCTCAAACTTGCTTCTGGACTATTGGTATATATTTGCATTGCGTAATATATATATATATATATATATATATATATATATATATATATATATAAAATTAACGAGAACGAACGACCATGCAGAACGACCGGTACTGCATGTACATACAGTACATACCTAGTACATATATATATATATATATATATATATATATATATATATATATATATAAGTAAACCAGAGCTGAATCAGATATTTGATTTGCAAGCTGTGTGAGCCCTGACTGATGCGACCCAATGCAGGCAATGAATCTGAACTGAGTCGATTTAAAACATCGGAACGACCGTGACGCGTGAGCTGAATCGGATTACAAAATCTGTGAGCCAGTCCTGGGTCGACTAAAAAAAAATTATTCGAAAAATTGATATCAGACTGGTCTGCATAGTATGCTTCATTGAAAGGCAAGGCTTAAAAGACATTGGAAGCAGTACGTTCTTAGATATGAGCTGCCTGCAGGCAAGAATTTTGAAATTTGTGAAATTTGATGACTTTTTACCTGATGGGGGGTCGCCAAATTTTCACTGGCAAGAGAGAGTAAGGTGTGGTGCATCCAATAGGGCAGATTTCGCACCGATCGGTGCAGTAGGCTCAGATCTGAGTTGTCTGCTTTTGCATGTGAAAATTTCCCTGCGCGTGAGGTGTTTTACCACAGGTCAGATTGCGATAAGTTCGCCCCTGTACTCATCTCATTGCACTGAATCGATTGGTGAATGTGGCAAGGCGAACGGACCACCCGTTTCGGAGAAAGACCGTGCCTGGTTCATATGTCGGTGCTTTAGTCTTTGCGATATCGCCGGTACGGCCGGTAATATGTAGAAGACAAGATGAGATGTTCTAAGTTTGCGGCACGTGCAAAAGTAGCAGGATAGTTTTCATGCCTTCATTCGCAAGGAGTTGGATGTGAGATAACATTTGACAACGAGAAAAGTCCCCTGCTGCCGGGACTTTAAATTGATAATCGAATCAGAACAGGCGGAGTCAGGTAGTTGAGTATCGTCGGCCTAGTACATACAATAGACGTCCGTGAGTAGGTAAGATAACAGGTCGTCATTGACGATGATGAAGAGAATTATTTCCACAGAGGTTCTTCCCTGACGAAGGACCTCTGCGGCCAACGGTGGGACAGAGAGTGGACAGTGCATCACCTCTCACCACCGGACATCATGGTAGCTCTCGAATCAGCTCGGGTCGCCACCGTGCCATTTGAGCTTCAGTCAGACATGCAAGGCATCGAACAATCGAATCGAAGGCCGTGGTTAACACTGCCAGCTGCGCGACTTAGGGCAACTGAGGTGACGACAGCGACATGGTCGACATTAGTGTGGCGATGTAAGAATGTGATACGAATAATTGCGTGTACGAAGATATACGGATTTAGAGATGACGTAGATTCACAGTCTTCTGCATGCAAATTTCTGTGCACAAAGATTCGCATGTAATCTTTTCTGGTCAGATATTCGGATACAAAGATTGCATATATGTTGCCGTTCAAAAATTGCAACACTTCGAAGTGCAGCATACAGTTCGGCGCTCCGACGGTTTGAGGTTGTATGTCACAAAACGAAATCCCGGTAGAACAATATTAAAATATATTTTATTGGTATCGATAAATGCAAATGAGAGGCCATGGAATAGCGAACAAATAACTTTCGGTCTACCACGCTCCCTGGTGAGTTGCTATGTGCATAGCAATGCGACCAACTACTCCTCAGGTAATATTCAGGTGACATTGAGGCTTGCCAGGACTGGTGGTGTTCGCCTTTCAGCCATGCACTCATCACAGTCTGAATACTCTCATTGCAACTGCTGAGATTGAAGCCAGGGTCTGCCGATTGCCAGCCCCACGTTCTACCGCTGACCTAACCAGCCGCATCCCCTCTGCGGTGATCAAACTTCCTTCATTGGGCTGGTGTTTACGCCTGGCTTAATGGTGGGGATGTTAAACAATGGATGCTCTCGCTGGATGATGGTTGTATAATACCATGTTGGTCGGCTATTACCTCCTAACTAGACAAGCGACAGGCTTCAGTCTCGCCTGAGGGACTCTTAAGTCTGACGTGGACGCTGAAGTCCAGACAAAGGACATTTATCATCAGGTGGCTCGGCGACAGCTGGGCCTGCTTGGTTTACGGATCAAAAAACATCAAATCATTGCACCAGTCATTAGGCACACCTCAATAAAGGGGCTTGCGAATGAAGCGCCAACTTACAGACGTAGTCCGGGGTCCCGAGCATCTCGCGTATGTCTTGAGCCGGGGAGATGACCCGCGATATCTCGAGGTCGCACAGCTTGATATCGCAGTCCGGGAATGCCCCGGTCAGAACCAGGTTCTGGGGCTGAGAGGACAACATACACCGTCAGTGCAGGCGGCGGAGGATTCCAGCCATCTCCTCCAGTCCACGACTTCGTTTGCTTGCATCTTGCATCTCATCATTAGGGGAATGCGTGAAAAGGTTATTTATTTTTCATCAGGCAGGCTACCATTAGAAATAACTATAGCTTCATATAGTTATTCTGGGCAAATGAATGCCTGTTGGGCCAATTCATGTTTAAGGCAGGCAACTTCTTGACAGTTATTTTCTGCCGTTGTGTGGTGAATGGGAAGATAATTCGGAAATACATACTGTAGCTGGTGTGTAATGCATATGTAGCTAACAATATGCATCACACACCAGTAGTTCGCCATGCTGTACCATAGATATACGATCAGTTTGCAGCCAGTTATGTGGGGGAAAGCTCGGCCAGGGCGGTGGCCGCCGATGGCGGACGGCAGCAGGGCTGAGATAAGGTATATCTCAAAGAAGGGCCTTCATTCTGTGATTCGGTTTTTTCACTGGAAAAACTTTGATTTTGTGGTTTTTTGTATCATTGTTTTAGATAAGTAGTATTTGAAGCTTTTGAATTTGTACACGCCTTAAATGCTGCGACAAATGTGACTTCTTGAAAAGCAGTCGGCAAAATCCAGGCGCATGAAAACTCTGGCGCACTATGGGCCATTGATTCGCATTTAAAATTCTGACCAGCCTGTGTCTAGATCCTATTTTGCCATCTACCTTGTGGAGGTAGATGCTTCTCCAGTCGCCCAAAATGCCTACCCGCTGGTGAAATTTCACCTCCCTAGGAAAGACAATGTTAAAACGATCGAGTAATCTTAGAGAGCTGGAAAGTCTCATTTTCTAAATGGCACGGTGAGCCGAATAGGCAACCTTGTGTACCAGTTGGAAACAGCTATAGATGTACATCTAGCATAGAAACCATGACATTTAATCATTTCCCAAATGTGTTGTGTGAATTAAGAGCGGGCAATGACCTCGATCTTTACCACCCCACCCCACCCCCCTTCCCCCGGTCACCGGGCCTGCGTCCCAGTAAAGAATACCCTAAGCCTATCCCTCACCCCCTCCACCTTTTAAAACGTTCTTACGCCTGCGTTCCTGGGTAGACCAATCTCGAAAAAGATGAATTAGACGAATCAGGCATTTGGTAGAAAATCCGTTCCTTTTTCATTATCCGCTCAACCAAGGCATATGATTCACAGAACGTTATTACGGCAGCGAATCTTAATTCACTATTCCAGCGTATAAAACATGCCCAGGTGACGCCACAAGTTGGTTTAAGCAAGGGTTATTTGCCTTGATGTCCAGGTGGGCGATGCTCCTCTCGTGGAGGAACGCCAGCCCCTCCAGCAGGCTCCTCATGAAGCGGACCACGTCAGCCTCGTACGGCACCTGGTTGTTGTCCAGAATCCCCTGCAGGTCCCCACCGCTGCCTCTGAAAAGAGCGCGGAATGTCAGTATCTCGCCCCACAAGTGCTGGGCAGGGCAGCACCGGGGAAAGCGGCCGTGGCCACAAAGCTCCGCTCTCCGTCCCGGTAGGTCAATCATGAGTCCGCCTGCCGGCCAGCCGACCCGTGGCGGGGTGGGTGGGTTCGAGTCGCTTCGGTGTGCTGCTGGCAAGGTCAGGGTTCACACAATTCGCGCTGATTCACTAATCCATTCAACCAAAAAGTGCGGATTAGATATATAAATCAATGAAGTTGAAATATCAATTCAAACAGGTAATCGAATAAATAGGAAATATCAATGACGTAATCAAATTAATCAAAATAAAAACTAATGAAAAGCAGAAACATTTGCACTACCATGCTTAACGAAACACGAACGCACGGCGGAAAAATGGCCACATTCGGCGACGGATAAGGCTAATTCACGCTGTCATGAAGACGAACCCACATACTGTAGCACATGGAATAGACCAGTAGAGCTCGCGCCGCGTTGCCACATTGCCAACTGGCTGGACATCTAGCAAGGTATGTTATATCAACAGATGATTTTCGGACCCTGATGCGCCATTTTCATCAAATTTACTAAATACATGAAATGGAGCGTGCTTATACAAGATACACTTTTCATTTATAATTGTTTAACATAAGCGTGGCTGCACATTGACAGGGGTAAAATGGTGCAAAAATTATACTTTGCTAAATGGACTACATTCCGCTACTTTGGAAAAGTAGATTAGTGGTGTGCTGCAGACCTCCTGGGAACAGAATGGGCTCAATTCTGAGGTCAATTCATGAGATGTGTGGCGAGCCTCATATACCCTGAGCTTCGCGCGCCTATCTCCACATTCCACTCCCTCTCGGTTTGTGGGCGTTTCCTCGAGTCCGAACTGGTCTGCGCCCTATATACGGCCTTGGTCTGTGCCACCGGACGGGCGAGAGAACCGTCGGCCGGCCGCCGCCATATTATCGGCGCGGATCACGCCGGCCTGTCTGCGCCGAGCTGACAGCGGGTGTTGCTCTAATTGCGCTCCTTCATCTTGCGACCGGTTACCAGACGGAAGCTGGGCGGCCGATCATTTATTCTGCACGACAGACTGTAGAGCGCGACCTTCCGGCTTGTGAATGAACCCACGCGGCTGCCGGTCGGCGCGGCGTGCTGTGCTCTCGTGAAGCCACATAAAAACTGCACCGGCGAGAACGTTCGGCCGTCGAGCAGTGCGCTAATGCTGCCATTTACGTGTGAAGGCATTGCGTGCAGAACTCTAGGCGTCCAGCCGGCTTCGATGAAACATTGCTTGTTCATGAGCTTTGCACCAAATCCATGCAACTGTAGGAAAAACAAAAGCTCCAATTTTCATCTTTAAAGCAACACTTCTCTGCGTCATAAAGTTGGCTTGATAACAGGAGCGCAGGCTCAAAAATTAAGTTGGACTGAGCCGGCAAACATGGCTAAACTTATCCACAAAATGTGCAGAAAAACAGGGTTCTCATCAAATTCGGTTTACTTCTTTCCCAAAGATTGAAGGTGGCTGGAGCCTCCCTTACGGTCTCAAAATTTTCACTACATTTTTCTGGCTTAAAGGAATTACCATGGACAATCCCAAATTTTATGCTTTGAAACTACCAGCACAGTTTTTCCCCAAACTTTAGATATCAAATATAGTGCAGGCAATGAAGAGCGCATTCAGTGATAGTAGTCGAGAAATTCTCGTCGGAAATCGACGAGCCTGCCATCTAACAACTCTAAGGTAGAAATCACCAAGCAGGATGCTATGTCGATACAATAGTCATGAATCTAGACTTCCTGGTTTAACGCTATTACAGGCCGGTGGGACCCACAAAGGGTGTGTTTTTTACGCCTAAGCTTGAGGAGATTAGCCGATCGGACATACCAGTCCGCAAGTTCGTTTTGGTTGAGTGAGGAAAAACGTCGTGTTCCATTTGTTTATCCTGTTGTAAACCTGAAATATTGCCCATTTTATCTGCATTCAATGCAATGGTTCTTAGGTATATTTGTGCTGGATTAATGAATGCATAATGCAAGGCAAGCATTATTGAGAAAGATAAACGTTATTTGTACATTCGAGCAAAATGCTACCGACATCACCTCGCCAAAGAGGTCATGCACCATCCAAGTCACAAAATTCAAAGTCTCACAGGTGTAAAAATTGTCAACTTAGTTGCTAAAAATTCTGGGACCGTGGCTAAGCCGCTCCGAGGTTAACGCGGGAAAACATTTGCCGATCTCTGAGGCTCTCTCGTAGGCTGATGGTCATTCCATTCCGGGCGGACGGGGCGAATCCCGGTATACTGGGATCGAGGATCTGTATATTTTCAGTCATCTCACGGATGTAAAACCCATTTTTATGTGTTGACTCTTTGAGATCTGATATGTTTTTGGTATCCACACACCAGCCAGATCAACAGCACTTACAGTTCCATGACGAGTATATACTGCTGTTCAGTCTCGAACAGCTCGTGCAGCTGGACGACGCGTGGACAGCGGCGGCAGCGCAGCATGGCCGCCATCTCGTGCACGATCTCCCGGCGGGCGTCCAGACCCAGCCGGCTCTTGCTGCAGAACTTGGCGGCAAACTCCAGCTCGGTGCCCAGCCGCCGGCACTTGTACACACTGGCCCACTGACCCCTGCGAAACACAGCATGGATTGTAAGAATAGGTAAGTCATTCTCATGTCTCGAGACTACATAACCGAGGTGATGGTCGACACCCTGGCTACGTCGGTAATCGGTTCGAACCGATGAGATCGAGACTCGTTTGTGCCATGAGCGGTGTCAGGACGAAAAGTCAAATAGAAACAAATAGAATAGAGAGGTGAAACAAAGAAAGTCGACATAGATAGAAATCGGCAGGAAAAAGCCAAATCAGATAAAATTCGAAAGATAAAAATAAAAAGGAATAAAACTCGACAAGAAGAAAGTCGAAACAGAAAAAGTCGAAGGCCAAAAAGTCGAAGGGGATAAAAGTCGAGAGGAGTTAAAGCCGCATCGAGAAAAATTGGGCAACAAGAAGCCAACAGGGACAAAAGTCGAATCGGAAAACCGAGACAGGTAAAATTCGATAAAAAATTTGACACCGGAAAACACTTCACCAATGATGGCCAGAACACCAGCGTAGCCATAAATCACAACTTGGTGTTGTTAAAGAACTGATGAGAGCCAGGAAACAAAAAAATTTGGTGGCCATGGAGTGTCCATGGGGCCCAGGTGCTACGTTCAGGTGTTTGTAAAGAGACCAGTGAGAATCAGGAACCCATACTTCCGTTTGGGAAGGAGCCAATGAGGACTAAGAACCAGGGGACTGTGTTTCCAAAACAGCCAGTTGGACCCAATGACCAGGGGGTGGGGCTTATGAAATAACGGCGGGAAGTAACGCCGCAACATGTCTTTTTCAGAAGGGCAAGAGGGATCCATGGGCCAACATTGGGAACCAGGCGCGTGCTTGTCCAGCGCCACGACTAAAGAAAGAAAGGCTTGGCGTCGCGCGCCGCCGTTGCGCGCCACTCTGCCGTGGGTACCTGCGTTGGTCGCGAACGTCCCAGAAAATTGCTAGAGGGTTTTTACTGACATGGATAGAGGCTAACGGGGTAGTCATAGCATGTCGGGCACTTGAACAGTCTTAGGGACTTTCTGCATGGCTCCGTTGTTAAGGTTTGAATGCTAGCACGACATCCCCCCCCCCCCCCCCCGATCGAAGGCTCGACATCTTGTTTCATGGCCAGTATCAGAACTCCAATAAAAAAACAGGTTTATCGGTTTCTATCCGGCATTTTTTACAATCCTGCTTTTATCGTTGTTGAATGCATCTCCTAGGCCTTCCTCCGATTCCAATCTGTCCCTGTCGGCTTTTTACCCTTGAAATGATTTCAAGCCTTGTTTGCCACCGTCCTTTTTAAACCTTTCAACTTTCCCGATTCTAACTTTATAGCTATTGACTTTTATCACTTCTGGCTATTGTCGTTCGACTTTTTCGCTCTATCTTTTTCCATTCGGCTTTTTTCATTTCTCCGTGAACCGCCACTGGCCGATCAGCCAGCCACTGGTCAGAGCGCCGCTGCAGGATCGCTGATAGCTCCTGCGTCGTCGTCATGAAGACGCCCGACGTCAGTCGATTGATAGAGGCTTGGGGCTGAGGTCGTGATCACGGGCCGCCTAACAGCGGCCAGCCCGTGATCGAGGCCGGATGAGGCCCCCCGCTGAGGGAGGCTCGAGCGCGGCCCGTGTCCGAGGCCCGCGTGCCTGGCGTGAGGACGGGATCCTGGCTAAATATGGTGTCGCTCCTTAGATGTGCATTTAAACGTTGCTTGGACTGGACAGCGTTACATTCAAGACCAGCACAAATCAGATAGACCTTGGTGAACAATGGTCTTCTTCAAACTGTGGCGTGGAAAGAATAATACGACACGTGACAAGACGATTTGAGGATAAACGAAGGCAAGATAGTCAACCATTCTATTGTATTTTCACAATCAAATGACGTCCGCCTGCAAACAAGACAGACAGCTGCTCGGGAAATCATTTTTTGTTTTGTATGCTCTATTGCCGCTATTCTCTCGGTACGTAATAGGCAAGAAAGACTACAGAATAGAACTTACCATTTGTTATTGCAACAGAAAAATCTTAGGCTTTCTTATCAAATACAGTCGTGGAAGACCTGACAAACTAAATGCACCAATGTTGTGAACAAATTC
>NW_023596461.1:31288283-31500783 GCF_011947565.3 Pollicipes pollicipes | reverse complement strand
GTAAAGTAATAGGACATGGTAGTACCTACAATTTGTGTATTTCATATTCTCTAAGATTGGGTCAGTGACCTGAAGTCAGGCCAATTTTTACAATTCTTCGTAGATTATGCAAATGAGTACGTATTTTGTATAGTTTTGGTCTTTGTGTATGATCAAAAGAGTGCTAACCTGCACACAATCATCATGTGACCACAGAGCACATGACCTTGGCTCAAGTCATTACATACCTTTATGGGTACCTTCTGGAAAACATACGCCGAGCTCAAAATAGACAGTTTCATGCAGTTTTCGACGCAGAATGCGAGTAATGCACTGAAAACCTGGTGTGGCATCATTCTAATTCACAATGAGGTCACACTAGATCATGCAAGATCATCCCAAGCAATGACCTATAATGACGGTGGTGAAGAGGCTAGATGAACAAGTGTGACGCTTGTAACCACGTCCTCATCGTGCTATTTCCGACCAAAGGAAAACCTTGTACTAGCCACATAGACCAAGCAAGCACTTCAATTTTTTATTCGGAAAAAGTTCGACCTAAGTTGGCCTCAGATGACCTCTACGTCATCACAAAAGCATATTTTGTGTCTGAAGTACCTTTTCCCGCAGCTGCATCTAGTAATATAAACTAAGCCAGAAACACATTACGAAGAAAGTTATCGTTCTTGCAGGATGCTAAAACGGCAATTTTGGATGGTGGCCTGATCTGACCTGATCCATGTGGGAGGACAGAAATGGTTTGAATGAATTTCCCAGTTTTAAAGCTTATTTTCGTGCCTCAATATCGGTCTTGACGTGTTAACATAGGCCTTAACGGCATCTATCGGAACAATCCTTTCGTGGCCTCTGGTCATCTCACATGTAACCCAAGGTCAAAACGTTGGAAGACATTCTTCATGATTTGACGAGACATTCAAAACGGTACCTTTGTTCTTCTCATGCGGCGTCTGGAAGTTGCAGACCCCAGAGAGAAGTGAACTTCCCTCCCCCCCCCCCCCCGAACTTAAATCAATCTCTCTAGTTTCTCAGCCACACGCCCACGAAGATGTACTCACTATTTCGTTCAAACTAGTTCAAGACCACCCATGTATCTATGTTGCAATAATAATGCCATTTAATGCTATTTCATCTTGGTGCGGTGATCCAGGCCAAAGAAATACGATTGTCTAGTGGTTCATATCTGACGTATGTGAGCACGATCTCCAAATACTGCGGCCGTTAATTGGTTAGCAATCAATATTGTGCAAGTTATTATGAAGCAATCAAACAATGACGTATTAAGGACCATATCTACAAAATAAAGATATTGTGTGGTCTAGAGCAGTATTTTTCACATAAAAATATAACAATAGTAATAACTGAGCTTACATCATAAGATATGATGGTTACATCAATATATTTTAATCTGGAATATGACTATAAAGTGAATATTTAGTGTCCTACTGGAAAAAGGCATGCAGGGTTGGAAATAAGATTTTTATCTTCGTGAACTGTGCTTTTTGGAAGTTGATATTGTGACACCACGTACCCCTATTTCTTGGTGCAACATCGTGCCAGGAATTCAGATCAATGATGACATCCAATGACCGGAGCGATGATCTCACCAAGCCGCGTAACAAATGGTGATTTTACGTGAGATGTCCCCGAGAAAATGCAGTCGATGCTGCATCATCGGCCCGGCGCTAAACATGGCAAAACAAATAAGGATTGAAGTGGTCAAAAAAGTGTTCAAGTGACTGATTCTGCGAATGCACCAACAGCATCCGGGTGTCTTTTCGGCACCAACTACAACTGTGGTTTATTAAAGGGAGTGCGTCACGTTCGTATGAGGCTTTTAACTGAGATAGTCATCTTGAAAATCTTTCGGTGCGGTTCATAGCCCCGTCTTCTTTAAGACCTTAACGTCTCTATTTTCTGGACTACACACCTGCGAATATGTGCAGACAATTTCGTTCGGACTGTTTTGAGGTCATTCAGGCATGCATGACGCCATGCAAATGTCTTTCAAATCTTGTCACCCCACTGACCACATGGTGTTCAAGGCCAAGAACAGTATAATCGTCGAGTTGTTCACATATGGCGTTCGTGAGCACGATTTGCAAATATAACAGACGTAAACTGACTCCCAATCAAGGTTGTGCCGACTGTGCGAGATTCCAGCACCAATACGCTTCATGCTAGATGATATAACAAGTTGAACGTAATCAAATAACTTGAAAATAGTGTCATAACCGAGTATGCCAGTACAGGTAAAACATTGCACTTGCGGGAAGATATGCAAGAACACCATGCGAAAGGGTCAAAATTCGAGCACATAGCGATATTGGTTCAGCAAACACTTTCAGCACCACCACGGCCACCTCTGGGAAGATTGAAACACGGCAAGTGAGTGCTAGGGTGGCAATTTCGCATCCCCCCTTTGGCAGCACCTCAGCATCACACAAACGTTGCATGGCGAAATCAAGCAATGAGGTGCTGAGGAGCGTAGTTGCTAAAAAGAGAAGCTGTATTGTCTAGAGCAGTTTTCTCAATTCAAGGAAGTGTTTTACACTTGTATGGGATTTTAAACTAAAATGGCCATCTTGAAGATCGATCGGTGCTCTTCACAGCTTTGACTTCCTAACACCTAAACGCCTCTAGTTACCGAGTTACACGCCGGCGAACATGTGCAGACTGTGTATACTTTTTCAAGGTCACTCAGGCATCCATGATGCTATAATTATGTCATTAAAATCCTGCCATTCCATTGGCCATGTGGCGATCAAGGCCAGTAAAAATACTATTGTCGAGTCGTTCATACCAGCCCTTCGTGAACACGACTTCCAGATATAAGGACCGTCAATTCGCTCTCAATCAATGTTGTACAAGGTACGATGGCGCAATCAGCAATTACATATTGAGGAATATGTTGACTAGATGGAAAGATTGTGTTGTCTACATCAGTCTCTTCGTCCTAAAGGTGTACCAGTTGTTTATAAGTGAGCTCATTTCATCATAACTGATGATTGCTTTAATATCGTCGAAGGTGAATCACGTTCGCAGGCGATCGCCCACTCGAAGGCGAATATTTCGTCCGATCATAGACATCTTCCTACCAGCAACCAACTAAAGCACTTAGAGCGATTCTCCCTCCACCGGACGCTGAAGGTAAGCTGGGTCTGAAGCATTTGGTCATAGTTACGTTGAGCACGTTTAAAAAGACACATATGTTTGTAAGTGGCTTCGCCGCCTGAAATCCGAACTGATGGCATTCTTAGGTCGGTCCTAATAATATTACTGACGCCAGTACTAATACAATGACTGAAGCGAGCACTGACAGTGTTACTTTAGTCAGTGCTGATATCATTACTGATGAAAGCACTGTTAGTATTACTGAAATCAGTGCTGATAGTATAGCGGAAGTCAGTGCCGATGATCCCCAAGCCGCCACCGCCCAGATCTGATCTCGCCCACTAGGTGTCAGTCTGTGGGGCCCCGGCTGCATGGTGAGACGAGTGTGCCTCATTAAACTGATATACATCGGATGAAATTAACATCCGTATACCAGACAGCAGCCACAACAAAAACCCCGATGTTATCGCTCTGTCGCTGCCGTGCTAAACAGCGAACGTCCAACGCTCATGCGAAGACGGAACGGGTGGGCGCAGAGGCTGCTGCTGTGTCAGCAGAGAGTGAAAACAGCGGCTGCTGATGCGTCAGCGGGGAATGAAGACAATGCTGCTGCTGCATCAGCGGTGGGTAAAGACAACAGCTGCCGCTGTGTCAGCGGCGGGTGAAGGCAGCGGCTGCTGCCGTGTCAGCGACGAGGGAAGGCAGCGGCTGCTGCTGTGTCAGCGGTGAATGCAAGCAACGGCTGCTGCCGTGTCTGCGGTGAGTGAAGACAACGGCTGCAGCGGTGTCAGCGGCATGTGAAGACAAGAGCTGCTGTGTCAGCGGCGAGTGAAGGCAGCGGCTGCTGCTGTGTCAGCGGTGAATACGGGCAACGCATTTTGCACGCATGTGCGCCGTACATACGTGGGAAAGAATATTGAGTGTTCCAAACCCAAAGGACCCACCAGCCACTGACTGCCCGCTGAGCGTTTTCACAGAGCAATGTCCAGGAGTTGCGACATGCTTGCGGATTCATTTGGTACGTTGTTTCGGTGTGGTGTTTTACTTGTTTTTCTTTAGTTTTTGCTACACCTAACAGCTCTGCAAAACTGTTCCTCTCACACGAGGCAACCAGAAGCGAACGTCACACAGCAGTATTTTCATTCTGAGCATTTCATTTTCATTCAGTCTATATGGCAAAAGTAACAATGTTTCGGGCGTTCGGATTTTGGAGAGAAACTTAAGCCTCGCCTTACGAGGGTGGGGCCCCATACAACCCCTTAGGTTTTGTTACAAAGTAACCGCCGAATGTCTTTGATCACAACGAAATTGACATCCGGGCGCCTGAGTCTGTGTCATTTTTACCATTTTCAAAACATTGGAAGCTTATGACATCAATGGTTCATGATCTAAGCTTCCCCTAGGTGTCGTTTGCTTTGCTATTCATATAGGCCGACGGGTCAATGTAGCGTTCTCCTTTACCGCGGTGACCTGAAATGGCATGCCACGATCACATGCGTCGATGTCCATTAGCACGTGCACGATGGTGTTTCCCAGAACTTGTTCAACTCCGTCTTCCTCACTGTTGTAGTATGCTTGGGACTTTGTAAGATCTTGGAGGCTTCTGAGGACCCTCACGTGGTGAGAGTGAAAAAGCGTCCGCGGGTGAGAATCAAAAGCTAAGTGGAGTGGCTCAGGGACTACATGCTAACTTACTCAGGTATTTTAGATCATAGGGGGTAAGCAAAAACAAATTAAAAAGAAGGGGTTTGCTGCTTTAAAAAAACAGAACTTCTTGATCCTTCGAAGACACAAATTTAGATACTGTTTCGTCACGCCTAATGCCTTAAGTCGCACAGCTGCGGCGTTGCCGCCACTTCCTGGGTGGCTCGGTGGCATGTGCGTCAGGTTTGGCGCTGGCGGCCAGGCGACTGGCCGGCGCCAAGCCACGCGCGGCGTGCAGTCCCGCCACCCAGGCGTGTTCCGAAGCAGGGAAGCTGACCTCTCAGCTGCCGATGGTGTTTTGGCTGTCTTCGTGGTGTCATGAGCAGGCCAGCCGGCTGATTGCCATGGGTGTCATCAGCAGGCCAGCCGACTGACTGATGGCCTGGCAGGTGACAGCTCGCCAGCTGTTTTGACTGACAGCTGATCCACGGATGCATGCGGGAAGGCCACCAAGGCATGGTCTGTTTTAACTCCGGCCAGACCACGCCATTTATAAATCCTCGCCTGACACGACGAAGGGGGAGGCGGGCCTTACAGGCGCCCCCCCCCCCCCCCCTCCCACTAACTTTTGAACTGGGACAGAGAGAACGTCGGAATATGAACCAGCGTGTTGTTTGTTACCCAAAATATATACATATATCCTTTTTTATTTCAGGTCAACTGGTTACCTTCCAGGCCACGATAATTACCATAAAATAGGCCGCATCGCAACGTAGACAAAATGCTACATCCATTTCTCTCGTCCGTACTTTTCCTAAGTTGAACATTAAAAAATAATTTCATGGGAATCAGTTTGCTGCTGGCACACTTTTGGGTCTGGAAATGCACTAGTTTTGTGTCTGGGTCGACAGAATGGCCTCTCAGGTCACGGAAACCTCGCCACAGCTGAGACATCCCTGGGAGTGCACGATACTGTCCCGCTATCTGTCGTTCTATACTGGACAACAGCGGCTGGGAAACGTCCGTTGCAATGATTATTGTGTAACTTATCCAAATGAGTTTTTTTCTTTCTTTTTGGGTCGCTTTGTAAACTCTGAAATCAAGCTTTGTATTGCTAACCGTACTAGGTCAGATCTTTGACAGGTCAAAGACAAGCTTGCCCATTATACCAAATATTTCCTCTGTCTGTCACATGGTAACAAACCCATGAAATCGACACAGCTCATGTCAATATGGCCAGCTTGTTTCAGGTGACGTTTTGTTTCAAACAATGTGAAAAACCAGTAACAGGTCAAAAGAGGACGATAAGATTTACCATGTACTGCATTATGCAGGCGTCATGCAATGAGGAGCAGCGCTCAACAAACACACTCAAGCTGCTTAAACACGCATTGCAACTTCTATTACAATTCGCAGACGATGGCAGAGCAGCTCGGGAGCTGCATGCAGGTACCCATAAACAAAGTTAGTTGAAAATGAGCCATCGCGAATAGTGCACCTCCGCACCAACCCAGGCGCAAACTATGCCTAATAGTGCTTACCTGATTTATATTTGTCTGACCCAGCGTTACCTTGATGCAGGAAATTCATTCCGACTGGTTCATGCTAGTGATGCCAAATGATGCTAAAATGATGCTGATCTGGTAACAAACATTCAGCTCCATCATTAAATTTGTGAAAGTGTGGGTGCACGAATCTCGTCTAAAGGCATCGCTAGCATTAAAACCAATCACTTGTTATAAAACGAGCTAGTAGCGTATCCCAAATGCTAACAAGTTCACTGCACCGTTGGTTTGGCGAGAAGCCTATCCAACACGACCTTCATAAAATGTTATGGGCCACCATACGTTCTGAGGACAGTACCGAAAGATGACAAGGTGGGTTAAAAATGTAAATAACCTAGCTATCGCAAACAATCAGCACAATATCTGTAATAGCTAGCAGGTTATCAAAAAAAAAACAGGGTTTGTCTGACAGTCCCCCTCCCCCTCCGTTGTCGGGCGAGGATTCAGATAATGACCTGGCTGTGGAAAATCCCTCCCAATAACTGACAAGTATCTTCCACCATACAGGAAGATACCTTGGTGAAAACGTTACTTTACCATCAGCTCATGCGCGATTGGGCTTTTAACACGCTCCAGGCAGTCACTAGGAGTAGCATTCGTCTTTGGTGAGGCAGCCATTACATCCAGCAGGTTACATCGCAAATGATAGGACAAATTGTGCAGGACACGACCAATGTGGCTTGCGGGCCCACAGAAAAGAGAAGCACTTATTGCCAACACAAGTTTGTTTCGGGACATTTCCACAAATAACTGTTTTCAGTATTACTCTCTCAGAGTAATCTCCACCTCTAGGTGGGTAAAACTTGGTGTAAAAACGCAATTACCGCGAGCACAACTTTGAACGGCGAAGTTCCGTCTTAACAACTCACAAAGGACTTGTCCTCCAAAAATCATTTATCTTTCCAAGGTGGCTGATAGCTAGTCAGAATCCGATTTGAGGGCCGCCTGGTTCTCCTGGCTAAGTTGGGGTCTTGGCCCTATCGCAGTCATGAATTTCAATCAGAGGTAATTGGACCAAAAAGCACAAAGCTACCCCAGGTATTTTCACTAAGCCTCCTTTACATTCCACTAGTGGGCCACGGCCACTTTTACATGTCAGGGTAGCCGTAACAACTATAAGATTTTAGTTACAATTATATCTGCATCATTTTCATGACCATAAAGTATGCTTCACACTGTCTTATGATTTAATTATTATTACAAGATTTACCTGTTTCCTAAACAACGACGGTGTCCCTTGTTAACCAGAAACCCTTTGAGCGGCGAAACGGGCCCTGTAAAGGGCCACGAGCATGCAGCAACTCTTGAGGATATAAACGGCTGTGAGCGCCTAAAGAGGTTATAAACGGCTCGTATGAATCCTGCCCACCCTTAGGCGCATCTCAATGGCCCTGTGTCTCTGTAGTAGCAAAATCGACCCCTCAGTAGTCAGAGCGTCTCTTGAAAAATTAGGAAGGTCCTTGGGTGTCCATGAGGACCCTGAATAGGGATTGGGGTCTTGAACATTTAACGATTTTTAGGAGTACGGAGTGCCTCTAAAGGGCCAGGGGACCCACAAGAATCTAGAAGGAGTTGTGGTATTTCGGGCGTTGAGTGTGGGTGGTCTGCCTTCATCAATGTTTTAAGTAGCCAGTAGGACACCTGAGCAGTCTCTCAACATTACAAAAAGCCGTGGAGCAAGCATCTGTCACTTCACCATGTTGCCGTCGTTACTGTTAGTCAGCTGTCTTTAACTTCCTCATAGCAGATGAACCTATATCTCATTTGATGCCAGTATACGTGTACTAGTTCATTTCTAAAATGTCTGAATTCGGTTTAAGAAATGTGGCAATGACTGGCATGTGCAGTTTCACGCGATCAGGATTAAGAAGTCGGCGACATCGACGAAAAGGCACGGGAAGTGGAAATATTTACCTTAATGGAACCAGACGAAATTGACCACTTGTCGAAATCACAAAAATGAATCCCGATATTGGCCACGTGGTCCCAAATCACCACGCCACTTCTGAACTGCTGTCTGTTACAGCCTCGGGAATTGCAGGCGAAAATTTCCCCCCTCCACTCCACAGCGAGTATTGTTACGCACCCCCGCTGTGCCTGTTGAAGTTGCGCCATCATTACGCTATACTCGCCACGGGATCCATCCGTGACGGACACTGGTGTTGACGACTATCCGTGACGGACACTCGTGTTCATGATCATCCGTGGCGGACACTCGTGTTCATGATCATCCGTGGCGGACACTCGTGTTCACGATCATCCGCGGTGGATACTCGTGTTCATGATCATCCGTGGCGGACGCTCGTGTTCACGACCATTCGTGGCGGACACTCGTGTTCACGATTGCTCGTCACGGATGACGGCCATCGCGGCCATCCATTCGTTTCATCGATGCCCTCCAACTGGCAGCACCTTGGGCTTCCTATACCCTTACCCTGAAGGCGGACGTAGCTGGACGACAGTGATGATGAATCAAAGTCGGGTGATATGAGAGGCTAAGTGGTGATCCGCCGGCAAATTGCAAGCCAGTCCACAGTTATCGCGCCCGAAATCGCTAAAGTTCTTGAAGATCGCCGTTCAGGCGGCGCCGCCCATCGCTCAGCGTTTATCAGCAGGCGCGCCACCGCCAGTGGCGCTGCACTCACAGCTTGGCGTCGGTGCGGTCGGCGACCCTCAGACAGTGGCTGAGCCCTGCACCCGGACGCCGACCAGGAGGTGCACCGAGGCCCCTTTTGGACATGTGGGATTAAGATGCAATCACAGGAGCTGTTCGTGGCTGAATTCCTGTCAAATTGCAATGTGGTTTGTCAAACGACGGTGCCTCACTGGCGGGAAATATTCTCAGGCAAATAGCAAAACTGACAATAGTAAGCGGCACGTGCTAGGGATTCCATGCAACCAATGGCACTTTGCAGTTCGTCAGCTTCCAGGGGTGACACCCGATCTGCCTATAAGCTGACAGAGCACGCCACGACCTATTTTAAGAGCGCATCACTGAGGGGATCGCGTACCTCCCTTTAAGGAAGAAAACGAAACGCTGACATGCTCGAGAAAAAATACGGACACGCTCAACAACCGTCTTGCCGTGCGCCGACAGCATAAACTACGCCATTCCACGCGGCGCTGTTAATTTTCCGCGGATCATTATAACGAAAGACATGTAGTTTTTGCGACAGACGAGCATGGAAGGTGTGGAGTTTCGTGATCTTGTGGTCAGCAGAGGGAAACATGTGTCCTCATTTGATACTGACAAGCAAAAAGCCCATTCTCCAGGCCGACTGTAGCAAGATAAATTGACTCAACGTAACATTGTCAGTCACCGAAGGCAGACAAGCATGAAACATGTGAGTCACGAGCGCCATGACCCGCTGTCTTCAAAACTCAAAATTGTCCTTTTTTGGCTGCTGACACAGTAAAAAGCACTTTTTGATCGGATCACGACAAAATGTACACTTATCGACACGCCGCTGTCGACATGGTAGAGGCAAACAAGCATTGGACGTATACGTCATGCACATCGTGACGAGGGGGCCAGCGAAGACCAACATTGGTCAAAATGTGGTAAATGTATTGTGCAGGCTTGCCAGCTGCAAAAGGACAACGTTGAACTTAGGTGGCTGGTGGGCCATAACGTTCATGACTCATTTGTCCCACGCTTTTTGTTCACGTTTAATCGATTAGCGCACGTCAATTTATGTGCTTTGTATTGTGATGCGAGTATGTGTTTTTGTAGATGATTTTGGGCTTCCTACAAGTTGATATTTGTTATGTGATTTTGTAGCGTGTCCGCAGCCTAACCGTTGACCCCGACGTCCGCGCCGTGCATTTCACATGTGTGCCTGTGTTGGGTAAACTCGCCATGGCACGTCAATGGCGGGTGTTTTATTACCATCCAAAAAGCAGAGGTGCTTTTTAGCGTGTTAGCAGCCGCAGCGCGCGATGCTGAGCTTCATTCGGCCGCGGGACACGACGTTCACGACCCACACGTTCCATGCGCGTTTGCCTGCAGTAAGTCGACCACAGCGCGCCGGATTGTGCTCTTTTTGCAATCAAAGTACGGGCAGGTGGCTCTTGAGCTTGTTAACATTTTCTCTTGAGTGTGACAGCATTGTACATTCCTCATTCACGTAGGAAATGCTTGTGTGTGGCTCGTTAGAGAGGAACATTATATATTAGCTTGATGGCGTCAGGCTAGCTACACGGTGGCCGTGTTGCGTTTGTGCAGTCGTACGGCAGGATGCTGGTTCTTAGGTGTTATTTGGGCAGATGCCCGCAGCGAAATGTGTTTGTTGAACCGCCATCACGACCCCGGGATGGTGGATTCAGATTGTATTGTGTTTGGCACGGAACGGGATTCAAATTACTGGCTTTCGAACTATTGTTTTTTGCATTTCGCATTTTGTGTTCGAGCTAGATCTACCTGATATGGGTTAACACCGATGAGCCAAAAATGGCTACCAGGCTTATCGTGCGACGCTTTTTTAGTCCTGTGATCTATGACGCTTTTCAATACAAACATCCAGGACTGAAACGAAACAATGCTGTGTTATGTTTTCAACGTAACACGTATGAAAAATGTCACATGTCTAAATTGTCACATAAAAAATGTCACATAATGTCTAAATAAAAGATTACCCATAGTAGTATTCTCAAGACCACTATGAACCACTGACGTCAATACCCCGCATACCACCCGAGATGGTGTCCCAGTGCAACATCTGTCTCCAAGTTCACTGTCACAGTGCGCCTCCACAGCCCGTATCCCATTGCACTGTCCAGTCTGTGTCGCAGCACACCAGCACAGTTTGTGTCGCATTTGACCGCCACGGTCCGTGTTACATGTAGCAGTACACCTCTGCAGTCTGTCACAGTGCACCGCCCAGTCCGCGTCACAGCACATCGCCACAGTCGGTGCCACGTTAGACCGTTACGGCCCGTGCTCCAGTGCAGCGTGACAGTCGGTGTGCCAGCCGGCCACGGCCGCGGCTGTGGTGTCCGGCGCGCCGCAGCGGTCGGCCTGCTGGCTCGGCGTCAGCGGCGCCCCGCCGGCCTTGGCTGGTGATGCCCGGAGCCGGCTCGGCTCGGCTCGGCCCGGTCCGGCGCGGCCCGCGCCCGGCCGCCGCCGCCGCCGCCCGACGCGCGCCGCGTGGCGTGCATCTGTCGCCGTCGCTGCGCCTCCAGCGGGGCGCTGATCAGCCGCCATGTAGGACTAGTCTCCGGGCGACGCCGCGCTCGATCCTCTCGCCGTCCTCTCGCCAGACGTCCGGACGCCGCGGATGCCACAGGAACGGTGTTGTCAAGCATGGTGTCTCAATCCAACAAACTTGGCTGAATGTTCTCAGGGATGTTTTTGGGATCAGAGGCCTTGCTAGGTGTGGCCTGTTTTGAAGTCCGTGGCCACAACCCAGCATGATAATTCCAGGCTACCGAACAACATATTTCGAAAGATTTTGACGCGCCATGAAATGTTATGAGGCAAGCCTCTCGTGCCATTCTGACTGACCAGTTGTCATCTGACCGTAATCGACGAATTACACAGCCATGGTTGCTGTCGTCATAGGCATAGAAACGGAAGGTCAGGGGGGCAATTGCTCTCCCCCTTTTCGTGATGGCGACGTAGCGTAAGATCGGCCTCCGGCAAACATGTTGCCCGTCCCTTTATGGGACGTGTCTAGGCCCTTGGCCAGGTCTCAAGCACATGCTTAACGTACAGCGGTTGAAAATCCTGTGCGGTGCGATCTGCGCTCAAGGGAACAGCGAATATACCACTCACGTACCCTGTAAATAGGTGCGAGCAATGTTCTCACTGCAACGGAAAATGGTCCTTGTGGCGTCTCGGACCCAGCCGATCGTACGGTTCTCTCATATCAACTCGCGATATCCCCTTCGCTGGATGCAAGGTACGCACCCAGATCCGCACTAAGCCGCAGCGGACGCGTCTGTGCGGGCCTACTGTCTCCGAGGCGGCGCCGCAAAGTCGTCAGAATGAGGCGTTCAGCCGGACGCACGGCGCGCGCTACCAGAACCGCCCGGACGAAAAACTGCGCCGGAGCTTGAGCTATGTCTTAATCTGTGACCCATATTAGGCAGTGGCGAGGGTCGGCCACCGAGCGGTCGCGAGCATCTCTGTGCCGGCTCAGCCCGGCCCCGTGTTTAAGGTTTTCCACAGGGCCCCTGCTCAGTGGTCACGCGCCTCTGCACCGGCCCGGCTCGGCCCCGCGTCTGGGGCCCTCAACGGGACCTCTGCTCAACGGCCACATGCCTCCGTACCAGCCCAGCCGGGCCGTCTGAGGCCCTCCACGGGCCTCTGCTCAGCAGCCACATGCCTCTGTACCAGCCCAGTCCGACCGTCAGAGACCTTACATGGGGCCTCTGCTCAGCAGCCACATGCCTCTATACCAGCCCAGTCCGACCGTCAGAGCCCTTACATGGGGCCTCTGCTCAGTGGCCACGCACCTCTGTACCAGCCCAGTCCGGCCGTCTGTGACTTTACGCGGGGTCTCTGCTCAGTGGTCACATGCTTCTGTACCAGCCCAGTCCGGCCGTCTGTGACTTTACGCGGGGTCTCTGCTCAGTGGTCACATGCCTCTGTACCAGCCCAGTCCGGCCGTATGAGACCTTCCATGGGGCTTCTGCTCAGTGGTCACATGCCTCTGTACCAGCCCAGTCCGGCCGTATGAGACCTTCCATGGGGCTTCTGCTCAGTGGTCACATGCCTCTGTACCAGCCCAGTCCGGCCGTATGAGACCTTCCATGGGGCTTCTGCTCAGTGGTCACATGCCTCTGTACCAGCCCAGTCCGGCCGTATGAGACCTTCCATGGGGTCTCTGCTCAGTGGTCACATGCCCCTGTGCCAGCCCAGTCCGGCCGTATGAGACCTTCCATGGGGCTTCTGCCCAGCGGCCACGTGCCTCTGTGCGGGCCCAGCCCAGCCCGGCGTTTGAGGCCCTCCAGGGGGCCACCGCTGAGGGAACACGGTCCTCTAGGCTTTAACAAACAGACCTGCTAGGAGCATCGATCAGAGCCTTGGAAAACCTCCAAAGGGTGGGGGCCAAATGCCTACATGAGGTAAGCTTTCCAGATAACCGACAAATGCACCGCCGGCTACCTCCTTTGCACCACTAACCCGACCCCGGCCCGTTTTCAAGCCCATCACACCGACAACAAGACCGCTCTAAAATGTGAGAAGGCCGAAGACGGAAAAATACATCGAGAAACTTACGTGGATATTGGCGTCGGGTATATCTCGTAGTATTTTTCGATGGGCTGCCGGCGCACCATGGCGCTGTGCTCCTCTTCTGAGAGGGTCATGAATCCGGGTGGCAGATCAGAGGCGGCCGGCACCTGGGGCATGACGGGGGTCGGCCCCACCAGCGACACGCCGGTCAGCGGCGGGTGAACGTCACACATGCCGCGGCCGCTCGCTTCCAGTCTCGCACACGGCCAGCAGGCGACGGGCCGGATACCAGCAAACGAGCGCCGCCGCTGGCTGGCAGCCGGCGGACCGGCGGTGACCTGGCGAGCGGGCGAGCACCGCCTCCGGCTGGCAGGCGGCGGTGACCTAGCGTCGGCGCCGCTTCCGCCGAGTCTTCCGGGACGGACACTCGGACGGTCGGCGGACGGCTGTCACGTGCTCACCTGCAGACCTGGCGACCAGCACTGCGCGCCGCGGCCAAACTACCCGGCAGCCCGCACCAACCTCGATGCCGCCCACGCCGCCCACCTAGCGGCCGGCGTACGAAACAGTCTTGAACACCGCTGGCGGACTTACCTCGTAGGGCTTTGTAGCTCGAGTGCCTCAGTACATTTAGTCAAATGCCTCGCATTAAGAAGTTCTTAGGCCAATGCTTCATAACGTTAGACTCCTAAATGAAGTCCATGCTATAATCGAGCGCCGTCGCGTCTCCGCCTGTCGGACGCTGACCATCTGTCGAGGGTGTTGGGCTTCACGTCCCGGAGACTCGCCCTGTGACATGGCTTTGACGGCCGATGGGCAACTGGCCAAGGCCTTCCAGCTGAAGCGGAGGGACCACACAGCATGGCACGTGACAATCGCCAGCAAAAACTACCTGTTGAGCCGCCATCGCCATAGCAGTGGAGCCGAGAGGCATGCATGCATACGCCATGGCATGACCGTATATTACAGGTGAAGCTATCCTGTCGTGAAGCGTTCCCTTGTGATGCATGGGAAGTTAAGTGAAACAAGCTGGTGCGTCAATAAAGAAATGTTGTGCAGCATCCATCACATCACTAGCATGGACACTCATATCTCGTCAAGTTCCGGCACCGATTGTTCCAGTGACGTCACGTCCTCGTACCACATGTTTATTAAACGCTGGCGTGCGGATGGCCAGGTCTAGGTCCGCGTCTCCACAACCTGTCGTTGGGAAATGCTCTAAAACCAGACCAATCGCTGACAAATATTTGGTAAAACTGCGTGGAGAAAGTGAAGGTGAAGGCTTGTATTCTGCAGACCGCTTCACATTTCTTCACATCTTCGCGTGTGGGACATTACTCACACAAAAATACATATCATGACAACTCCTTTGTCTATGTGAAGTACTGAGCGCATTGGTTCAAAGGTCTTAAACGTGGTTTACACAGGTTCTTTCATCGACAAGTCAGGACCTTGTCATATCCTCCCAGATCCGAGCGCCGCGGCAGGTACGGCGGGCGGCGGTGCGCTCGGGCCGTATCCATTCCACTACATCATGGCACCGGACTGAGGCGACAAACTAACGCGACCAGCAGTCCACGTCCACCCCCGATCTGCGTCACGTCACGTCCTCCTGCCGAAGCAGCCATCCGCGACCACCCAGATCCGCGTCACGTCACGTCTTCCTGTCGAAGCATCAGCCCGCGTCCGTCCCCGATTTGCGGCACGTCACGTCCTTCTGTCGAAGCAGCACCCCGCGTCCGCCCCCGATTTGCGTCACGTCACGTCCTCCTGCCGAAGCAGCAGTCCACGTCCGCCCCCGATCTGCGTCACGTCACGTCCTCCTGTCGAAGCAGCAGTCCACGTCCGTCCCGATCTACGTCACGTCACGTCCTCCTGTCGAAGCAGCAGTCCACGTCCACCCCCGATCTGCGTCACGTCACGTCCTCCTGTCGAAGCAGCAGTCCACGTCCGCCCCCGATCTGCGTCACGTCACGTCCTCCTGTCGAAGCAGCAGTCCACGTCCGCCCCCGATCTGCGTCACGTCACGTCCTCCTGTCGAAGCAGCAGTCCGCGTCCGCCCCCGATCTGCGTCACATCACGGTCTCCCGTTGATGTAGCGCGGAGCGTGACAGCCTCCAAACCGACACATATACACAGACTGCGGTGCGCTGCGTACGCAATGCCAGACGAGGCTAATTTCACTGCACGGACATCGCCCCAAGCCGAACATTGGAAATGCCTGACACAGTAGGCGGGGTGTTGTAGCACGGGACAGGCGTCCATTTGAGTACGCCCGACGCGTCCCGGCGCCGCTGGGTCACGAGGTGTGCGGCCCGAACAGCTCCGGCGTGACCCGGGCTGGGTCGGCAACTGGCAGCCGTCGAGGCCCGGCCAGCCGCCGCGGGCCGGAGCCAGAGCCGGTCGCAAGGTCTGCCACCCTCGACGGCGCGCAAGGAGCTGGGCCCCTCGGACGCCACGTCGCCCCGCGCGGCCAGCGCCGATGACACCGGCGGGGCCTGGCCCGGCCGGAGGGCGGCCGGTGGCGCCGAGTCAGGCCCCCCTGGCGGCGTCCGGCGGCGGCGGCGGCGGTGGCGGCGGCGGTAGCGTGACACCGGCGTGTAGACGGGCGTGGCCGGCCAGAGCCTCAGGCCAACGGAAGGTCTTGCGACAGACGGCGCAGCCGTAGCTGTCGCCGGCGGCGGCGGCTGCCGTGCACTGGCCGGCCCGGTGCCGCCGCAGGCTTCCCTGGCACGCGTAGCTCTTCCCGCACTCCTGCAACACGCGGCGAGAACATAGAGTCTACCCCGACAGGGCAAACACATCGCACGGCATTTGTTTGAGCGGGAAATGCGCCCGTGTCTCTCATCTCCTACCCCTGGTCGACAGCCTCTTGGACTGCCTCTCTTCCCGTATCTCTTTCTCCACGTTGAACGCTCTTTTCCCCTTCGTAGTTAGTCATATCACGCCTCTTCATGTTCGAACTCTGTCCCCATTCAGGCTTCCACATCCAACAGTGTTGAATCCTATGGTCGTTCTAATTTCCTCACCTGACACTGAATACGGTTTTTCGCCCGTGTGCTTCCTCAGGTGCTCTTTAAGGTGCACCTGTGCGGAGGTTCGCCTCGTTAACACCCACAACGCTTGTGAACGAAATGCAGTGACTGATGTGCAATGAAATGCAAATTCAAACATACAACGCCACCATCTGACCCCTCGTTAGTCCAGCAGCGTGCCTCACGCATCGTCCCTAAAGCATCCGTTTTTACGCGTGCCGTAGAAAATGCCGGACACGCCGAACACAATCATTCACTCATTCATACTATCGCCATTGTTACATAACGGACCCTCCAACTACGTTGTCAAGGGAGACCTGACCCAATATTTCACAAGCAAAAGCTTTGCATGTGACTGACCAAACGCGCCGCGTGTTTTTTTATCTTGACGTTATCGGACTGCACGCAAGATCCAAAACTGCTCCCGTTTTCGCGGCTGCTTGAACGGCTCACAACAAGCAAATTTGAAGGCCGTGTTAGCGTAAACGAGACAAAATCCTCATCACCAATCATCACCAGTTATTTAGCGGCGGAACTGGTGCGGTGTTGAGCCATATGGTAGCCGGCTGGCGTGCGGCTGGCCGGCTCCAGAGCATGCGCCCTCCTCTCACCTGGTGGTAGAATGCCTTGCCACAAACGTGGCACGTCAGGTGGCGCTGCTCGCCGCAGACGGAGGCCACGTGCCGCGAGTAGGTGGACGGGTCGGAGAAGGTCTTGCCACACTTCTGACACCAGTGCGGACGGGCACCTGCACCCGCGCGGCGGACAGCGTCAGACGAAGGACCGGGGTCTCCAGGCAGGACCGCGTGGCGGCGCCACTTCGGCGCGTCAGAGACGGAGCCGGGCGGCTGCGGCGAGATCAGCTGCCGCCTCCACAGCCGCAGCACTACAAGGCTTCGAATCGACCGGCTTTGCACGGGGAAGACGTTCCGAATCCACAGCTAACGTGTAACAAATGACGTCAAAACACTCGCATGAAATACAGTTGAGCAGTACGCCCAGATCTGGCACCGGCCAGCGCTTCCAAAGAGCATGTGTACCTGCACACGCTCTTCTATGCGCTTCACATCATCACACATCTTCTATGCGCTGCGAACTGGCGGCACTGGACAGTCCAACCACACTAGCAACAGTCTGTGCGTTAGGCTCCGAGGTGCGCCGACCGTTCTGTTCCGACATCGCCAAACAGATTCATAAGAAGCGTTGCCAGTGCTACGCGTGTTCTTGTCACGGGGATGCCCGACTCCAGACGTAGCGAGCTGGCACCACCAACACCGCCTGAGCTGTTGTTCGCTGCGCGAGGCATGCGTGACGCGCGGGCAGTGGGCCGCGACGGTGGGCCCGTCCATGCAGCAGAGCGCCGTTGCTTTGCCGTAATGGGCCCCGTGCAGTCTTACGTCATCAATTCATCCACAGTGTCGGGAGTGTTGCCTCGTGCATTAAAATCAGTTTGTGATCCCACGTTTTTTAAGAGGAATGTAAGCACGTCACCGCACGCCATTTTTGAGGAGCGCCAGCGACTGCAGAGGTCATATCAGCGCCCAGGAGCCGTAAGGATCCCACGCCATCCAAATGGTAACGTCGCTTTATCCGTCGGTAGCAGCACTCACCGTGCTTTTTGTCCGTACTTGCCGCAAGTTACAACGCTTTTTATATTGTAAGAACTTAACCCTCCAAGAAGCAATGATCGCCTAGATGAGCTTTGCAAATATACCTGCCCGCGTGATACTGTTGTGGACGATCATAAAAAGCAGGAGGATAGTTTAAATCACTGGGAGTGACTGAATTTCAACATGTCCCAAAGTTCATGACCCAGGGTGGGTATGCTATGTTGTACAAGTCACGCTTCACTAGGAATCCAGCACAGCTGCCGATTTTTCAGAAGACAGTGCCCAGACACCCGCCTGCGCGCTGCAACTGACCCAGGTGCCGGAGCATATGGACGCGAAGGTTGCTCCTCTTGTAGAAGATCTTGGAACAAACGTCACAGCGGGCCGGCTTATACACAGCTCTGAAATTGGGAAACCTTTTGACATGGCCAATATTGCATAACAATGCCGCAATCTGCAATCAATAGCCCTCCCTGTGCCGTAACAAAGGCAGTTACCCATAGTGGCGAGCAAAATGATGCGGTTATACCATACAGTGTCTACACTCTCATAAGTATCGCACAAACATTGTTTAAAGGCGCAACTTTGGCGCCTGAGCCGCCCAAGGTATTGTCACACATAGCCAACAGTTCCCCGGCTTTTATTAACTGCTATGTGAACATTTATACAGCCAAGAATCCGGGCAAATAAATCACCGCCGGCTGCAGCACTGATATGTGCGCTCGCGATGGTCAATGCATCGGGCCATAGCCATAATGATCGCCCATAACAGAGCAGCAGTGGCCGTGCAGCAGTCCTGAGCTCTGCAGTGTCCTGAACAGTGTCCGCGCCCCGTCACCCAGTGACTGGCCGGACAGCGGGGGCCGGTCCCGCTGAGCACGGCCGTGTCTGAACGTAGGTCGTCGCCCGGCTGACTCACTTGGCCTTCTTCGCCGCAGTGTGCTGCAGGCCGGCGGCAGCGCCCGTGCCGGCCTCGTGACCAGTCCTGGCCTGCGGCATCAGCAACGGCGGCGGCGGCGCCCGCGGCGGGAGCGGCGGCTCTTCCTGCCCGGTCAGCACGCGCAGCAGGCTCTGCTGCGCGCCGCCGGCCAGGCCGAGCGTCTGCTGCAGGCGCGCCCACCGCCGGCGCAGCAGCAGCGGCAGTTCGTCGGCCAGACCCTCGACGCGCGTTGGACAGCCGCCACAGCCGATCGTCAGGCCGTCTGGCTGGCAGCTGATGAGCAGGCTGGCGCGGGCGCCGCACACGTGGAACCGGCCCAGCAGCGACGTCACCGTCGCCAGGCTCAGGAAGACCCGCTCATGCGGGTCAGACGTCGCCATGGCCCCTGCTGCCGCCACCTGGAGCAGAGCACCCCCCATGTCTCACCAAGCAAGCATCACCCTGTTGCCTCCATTGCCAGCCTATGTGCTCATGTATTGTTTATTGTATTGGCTTGTCACAAGATTGCTTGACAGCCATACTCATGCATTGTTTAATGCATTTGCTTGTTACAACACTGAACCACAGCACTTAAACCATCACCCAAAAATCATGTCAGAGACAGTCGAGAAACATAAATGAGCACCAAGAAAGATCAGACAGAATCATCGCACATTGAAGCTTTGGTTCATTCCATACTATGCGGATGTTACTAAGGCAAGCTCCTTCACATGAGGACCTAAAAAAACACCTGTGGAGATGCAATGAAAAAATGATCATGCCTGGTGAATAACTTTGAATGAAGTCTAAAATTCATGCACAGGTATCTTGGGGGCCTTTTCCAGGAGGTGCAATTCTATTAAATACAAGCATGATGTTTGCGTGAAACTTTGAGGTTAAAATTTATGTCTGATATGTGAGATGTCACATCAACTTTGATCACCACAGTTAGAAACACCACTTGCTGTGACAACATGTCTGTGGAACTGATTTGTAAAATGTCAAGTAGATGACCCTGACCACAGCAAAATCATAATTTGGGAGGCAGGAATGTAGCTAAAATGGCTGCAGGGATCAAGCCTCCTGCTGCTGAGCCAAGAGATAGTGAACAACACAAAATAATGGTGATCTTGCAGGAATCTGATACAAACTCACCAAGTTTTATACATAATACACTATATATATATATATATATATATATATATATATATATATATATAAGTTTTATACACATAGCTATACATTTACCCCCTGCTGATGGAAATTTTGGCTACATGCCTGTTGTAAGGGTAGATTAATTGATAAAAATTGGGCAAAAGGGGTAATGAATCAGCTACTGGTGCACTCAGATGATTTATTGTATGTTAATAAGTCCCCCGAGCATACTAAAATAATCCAAAACGTATAACCCAACGACTGCAGAACAAATTATATCAAATCACTTCAGCCGGCCATTTTATAGCTTCCGGTGACGACCCCTGATATATATGGCACCGAAGCTTTACGATGTACCTAGCTGCTGGAGCTGTACATCGTTCCCTGACACTCACATCACAGAAAGGGCGGGCACCACGGAGAATCGAACCCGGTACCTGTTGTTTCCCGATGACCTCTAATTTGATCGATAGTAAACATTTCCGGTAGGCATTGCGTTTTCAATATAGACTCATGAGATGAAAATTCAGCAAGCCATGACAGGCAATTCGCAATATTTTTCCTACGCTTCACAAGTAATACACCCACGCCCGACCTTTACCTTCCAGCCCGTCAGCGTCCGGATTTCTCGTGCCTGCGCGCAACTCAAATGGTCGAAGCGGGTCCCGATGTTGACGAAAGTGGCCAATATTCTGGAGAGTTTTGTGAACAGCAGTGTGCCTTGTAATTCTTGATACCGCTGCAACCCCGTCCGTTTAACTCTACATCGAGATTGTCGCGTCTCGCATCTCCCTCTCTTTCAAATCTATGATGTGCCTCAGGGTTATTTCTATAAGTCGGAGGGCGGAGCGCGATGTACGGCATTCGTCCCGAGAGTGGAAATTGGGGGTGTCCGCAGTGCTCCCATATATATATATATATATATATATATATATATATATATATATATTAATGAAAATATATCTATCCATTACGACATGTGTTTCTATTGAATGAAAGCCCGTGATTTTAGAGTATTTTCACTACCACCCAAGATGCAACACAGCGGAGCACATGCAATGATCGGAAGAACCATGGATTTATATATTGATACTAATGAATGATGATCAGCACCGTATCTTGACCCTGAAAAACATCTGAAGAAATTAAAACCTTTTATGCATTTGGTACGATTTGAGCGATGAAGGAAAAGGAATATGATGGCCGCCAAGAGGATGAGAATGTGCCGGCGTATATTGCCGCCTTTTACTGACAGTCAAAACGGCCGATTTTTTTTAGCAAAACTGGAAACCATGAAGCATAAAATCTTAACCATTGTTGCGCCTTGTCTTATGCGCCTTGAAGGTGTGCTAGTGAGCAATCGTATTGTGTCACTTTCGGGACAGGGTTGAGCAGAGTCAAACGTTTCAGAGGCGTCAGTGCAGGGAGGGGTCTGTTTGGTGCGGTGGCTCACACTAACCATGCTGGTCTTATGACCAACGTCAGTCGCGCCGGTCCGTTGGCCCACGTCAGCCACGCTGGTGCGGTGGCCCACGTCAACAGCGCTGGCCCGGTAGCCCACGTCAACCACGCCGGTCCGGTGGCCCGCGTCAGCCCACGACGCTCGCTCCACACCCTGCACAGGTGCGTCATGTAGGCGGGGATGGCGCAGCGCATCCTGGCCGTGGATGTGCGGGTGGCCCGCGTGATCCGGGCGGCTGGGTGCGGAGGACCACCTGCTACGTCCAATGGTCTCGCGGAACCGTCCGGCCTCTATGTGGCTATGTAGTGGACGCAGGCTCGAGTTACCTCTTCGCTGTTCCTTGCATTACACTTTCCGGGGTGACTCGGAAGCGGTGCAGATTGTGACCTTGTCGTTCGGACGACCGGCCGGCCGAGAATTCGACCATACCGCCGTCGGCATGGGCCGGGGCCGTTGGCAAGACCCGATCAGTCCTGCAACGAACCCTGACATCTAGCGCCAGAATAGGCATGGGCGTTCCGTACTAGGGTGGTGCACTGGAAACGAACTAACGCGAAACGGCTTGGGTATTCCGCCTTGATCTCCATTTCCTGGCAACGTCTGCTGTTGTTCTTCCAAAGTCCAGCTCCATTCCTTTTAGGTTTTATTTACAACAATCCTAAAGGTATGCGCGTCACTGCCGGCGCAGCATACCGGGCTGTTGCCAATACCTACATCCACGGCAGAGCGCGAGTCTCACATGACGCTGAGAGGGCGGTAGAGCCATGTCAGCACCTGCGGAGGCGCACATAAGATGATCCAGAAGCGCGCCAGAAAAGGCGTGCGGATAAAGAATCCGAGTCATTATGATAATGATTAGCATGCTCTTCAGGAAAACATGCTCAGTCCAAAACACAACAACGCGAAAATACCACTCAATGCATGTTAGGCTTGCGAACCCTTTGTTGTTTGTGCAAGATATTATCATTTGTGCAACCCCAAACACGTGTGCTCCAGATACCTGATCATCACCCGGCGCATAATAAACAGACTGAAAGCAACCTTATGGAAAATACTCCACATAAATCATTGCAAAAGCACAGCACTATCTGGTAACCAATACAAAACCCAGATGTAAAAAGCTTTAAAACGTCATCATACAGGAAGGCAGCAGCCCTCACTGAATGGAAGTGTGTTGTGATTAACGTTCTTCAGCAGACGGAGCGCGTACAACACAAGATCAGCACAACAACGCCGCACAGGCCGCCCAACACTGTATAAAATGTACCTGCGTGCCAAATAATTTCTGGTCAACGAGGCTGATCCATTTACTCACTGCAAACGTGTCGGTCTAAAATAAGATTTCAAACTCCAACGAACGCACTGCAATACAAAACGCCGCCGAAGTCTCGGGAAGCTTTAAAACTCTCCCAAGACTTTCGTGTGTAGCGGGCAAATCACGACACACCTTGTGCTACAGCAGTACAGAACAACGGTCTTGGCGAGAAAGACACTTTTTCTCCCAGACTGCCAACGAAAACTGTAACAACAGCATGAAGCGTACTGGCTGTCTTTGCTGAGTTTCACTAGAAAAATAACGGCACATGTGGGTTGGTTCAAGCTGCAAGGTGCAGTCGAAGTCCCTCCCACGAAAAGTAAAACCGTGCCGCAGGATGCGAGCCTGATGACGAAAGCTTAGGTAAAAAATAAAATACCCACTCGACCGCAAAACGACCAATTGCAGAAGCTGTCACAGCGCGGACTGCTGAAGAGATACCCGTGTAAAAGGCACGGTCACTGCTGAACGGCTCCCTGGACTGCGCAAGCCACTGCAGCATCTCGCCCTGACCAATCACATGAATCCGGTGGGTACAGAGTAGTCAGCTCAGCCAAGCAAGCGCACGCCGCCAGGCGCGCCGCGGAGGAACAAAGCGCGCGGTTGTGATGCCGCTGGCAACGCCAGTAGCAGAGGCCCCTGCCAGCGCAGGCCAGTCTGCGGCCGTGAGAGGCTGGCGCCGAGCGGCACAGCTGGCGGTCGGCGGCCGCTCACACGGCAGCCATGTCACTGTCGGCGATCACCTCCACGGCCAGCTTGCCGGGCCGCCGCTCAGTAGCGTCGGCGCGGGACTTGCCGAACAGGTTCAGCTCGTACTCCACCACATTGCCGGGCGAGTTCTCGGCCAGCAGCGTGGCTTGGCCCATGAAGCGGTCCTTCAGCAGACAGCTGTTCCACACCTGGCGCACGGACGCTCGTTCAAGCAGACGGTCACCAATGCAGCCCCAATGTGGATCAGATATGATAAAATAAACTCACTTACAATACTTTTTAAAGGAGAAGACTGCTCAAGACCACACAATTTCTGTTTAGTGAATATGTTCCTCAACACGTCATTGTTTGATTACATCACCGTACCTTGCGCAGCGCTGATTGAGAGCCAACTGACGACCGTGACACATGGAAATCGTGCTCACAAATGCCTTTTATGGACGACTCAACCATCACGTCTTTATTGGCCTTGGTCGCTGTATGGCCAATTGAATGGCAGGATTTTAATTAATTTTTATAGTACCAATGATATCTGAGTGACCTTGAAATTGTCTGCAAAATTTCCGCGGGCGTGCAGCCCAGAAACTAGTGCGGTTTATATCGTCAGAACGGCAGGGCTGTGAACTGCACCAAATGGTCTTCAAGATACCTCTTTCATTTCCAAATCCCATGCAAAGGTGGAACATTCCCTTTAAGAAAGGAACATGAATGAGACGAATTGTGGCATAACAAATGCACCAAGAGCACAGCTGTCCCACGGCTTGAGCAGTCCACCTCCACCAGCGCGCTGGTGGACTGCCCAGACTGGCAGCGTCGAAGCTATCAGGTTGCAGCGCGGCGGTTTTCGCTACTATTAGTTAGGTATCCAATCGGTAGATGCCATTGGCGTCATTTTTGCAAGCGATTCAAGCTCAGATCAGTGCGGCTCTAACCGCGCGGGGCTCATATGAGTGAGCCCGGCGAGGTTAAATATCTTCACCAACCCTGAGCACGAGCACAATGGCGTCCTGTCGACACACAACAACCCGTGACTGGAGGCACCAGCACTGCGCCTAGCCGCACCTGGACTTTGATCGGCTCGTTTGCCTTCCGGTAGAAGACGGCTTTGCAGTTCCAGGTGGGGTTCAGCGTCTCCTTGACTGCAGGGGAGGTGACCTTCGTCCTGCCGCACCTGATGAGCACGTACGGGTCCGCCGCTGCGGCAGCGACACGGCACCCGGTCACCCCGGAGTCACACACCTCACACGGACACAGCACCCGGTCACCCCTGAGCCACACACCCCACACGGACACGGCTTCCGGTCACCTCGGAGCCACACACCACACACAGGCACAGCGCCTGGTCACCCCGGGACCACACGCGTCACACAGACACGGCGCCCGGTCACCCCGGAACCACGGACTTGCGTGGCGACAGCACACACAAGCCGGATTTGCCCACCGCTGCCGGCCGGCCGGCCGGCCGGGCGGGCGGGCGGGTCACATCTGTACCAAGCGGCCACTGCGTACGGGACATGATCGTTCTCTCCAGCACACAGCGCGTGTCGACTGGCAGGCCCTATCGGCACGCAGGGTACCTCAGGGTCCGCTCCGACAATACCCCACAATATCACGGAGATGTAGACATGTTGACATGTGAGACGTAGTAAAAATGGCATTCGGTCTAGTACGTGTGCTTTTACCGGGCTTAGGGAACAAATTTTGAATGGAGTGGCAAGTTCCAACTAGTTTGCACAGCTGAATTACACTCAGTCAATTAAAATAATCATTTCAACCGCTGCTTGGTTTACTTCACGGCGCTCATTTCCACCGCACGGACGGTTTGTGGATGATAATCATTGCTAGATGTGCCACGGAAAGATAGCCTGACTGGACTGATCTCAATTTAATCCGTTTTTGGACGTGACGGAACCAGAGGAGTGACCGCCTGCGGCCTGCAGCGCCGGCGGCAGCCGAGTGACGCCCGCCGCGGGCCGCGAGCCGCGTGACTCACAGCCCAGCGAGTCCTGCTTCTCCAGCCCGGTGGCGCTGACCACCTTCACCACCACGACGCCGGCGGGGGGCGTGAAGCACGGGCAGATGCTCGGCTTCGGCTGGTCCTTCAGCAGCTCACTGCGGTCGCGTTACGTCACACCGGTCATCGGGGTCACAGCTGTCACCGGGCTCACGCTAGTCACGGGAGTCACAGCTATCACGGGGGTCACAACAGCGACCGGGGTCACTGGGGTCACAGCGGTCACGGGGTCACAGCTGTCACCGGGCTCACGCTAGTCACGGGATTCACAGCTGTCACGGGGGTCACAGCAGTCACCGGGGTCACTGGGGTCACTGGGGTCACTGGGGTCACAGCGGTCACGGGGGGTCCACAGCGGTCACGGGGGTCACAGCGGTCACGGGGTTCACAGCGGTCACGGGAGTCACAGAGTTTACGCGCAGCACGAGCGTCACCCAAGTCACGGGAGTAAGGGAGGCGGTGACGGCCTCGCGGGCAATGACGTGGTAGAAACGGCCGAGGTGTGGGTAGAAGCAGGGGAAGCCGCCACTCCACGGCTAGGGGGCAACCAGAAACCTCGGGAAGGGGCCATATAACTGGCCTGGGAGGGAGGGGGGAGACAAACCCGAACATGCGACTTGAGTGACCAAACAATTCCAACAATAGATTAGGTTTATCATTGACGCGAAGCGAGTACACGAGGCTCCAAGCGCAGGACGGGTGAGGGGACAACGGTCCCATGTGTGTCCTGGCCGAAGACCCCGAGGCGGAGCACACCCTAATGATACGTCACCAACTACATCCGTACCACTAAAAGGATAGGGTCCACCAAACAACACTGTTTTTGTTGCATATGAGAAAGACAGTATAACATAATGTGCAAGAGGTAGCTTGAGCACACTAAACACAGCATGACTGGCTCCAAATTGCAAGGATAGTAAGGATATTGCAACAAGGATAAGGATTGCAAGGATAGGGTCCACCAAACAACACTGTTTTTGTTGCATATGAGAAAGACAGTATAACATAATGTGCAGAGGTAGCTTGAGCACACTAAACACAGCATGACTGGCTCCAAATTGCATCTGAAAAAAACTGCGCAAATCCTGTGTCGAAACTGCACCTTTCAGCGACACGAAGCACATGTCCTGATTCGTAAGGCTTCTTTTCCTGCCAGCTGCGGGCTCTTTACAATGCGAACTATACCGACTTTTGGCTTCAAGATGACGCGCACATCGGTTACGGATAATGCGGAGGCATTCTCATGCTGTGGTGATGCGGCGCAGCGAGCCCCCTAAAAAAGACTACATGCCAAAATGTGTGTTGCTCTGATCCGTGTATGCTCAAGAAGTACTTACTTAGCATCTTTCAAGTCTCACTTTAGAAAATATATCACACTCGAATTGTTTGGCTCAATCTCGTCAACGCAATGCATGCTATTGTATGACTATCTCACTTTCGAAGCATTTCAAGTCTAAGTGCGGCGAAATTCTCGTGCTATTTGGCCTCGGCCAGATTTCCCGGCCCCAGCGCCGAGATATCACAGAGGCCGTGCCAGTGGCGGTCGGCCGGGACGGCCGGCGAACGGCAGGTCCTTTGCTGCGCGGCCGGCCGCCGTCACCTGGTCACTCACTGCAGCTCGGGACTGCTGCCCATGAAGAGGCGCAGCAGAAACTCGCCGCCCTCGCCCGGCGAGAAGGTGGTCGGCACGAGCACGTAGCGGCCGCGCGGCAGCTGGTCCCGCCAGAAGATGCTGCGCGACCGGATATAGTCCGAGGTGGCGGCCGACTCCTGTATCCGGTGCACGCGGTACTTGCGGTTCATCTCCACCTGAGCACCCACATCAGCTGTTCAGGGCCACGTGGACGAGCCATAGCACCACATGGTCAGCGCGCACACGGCAAGCCACCGTTGTCGTACAGTATATTAGATATCTCAACTGCACCGCCAGAAAAATCGGTCCAATATGACGCGGATGGACCTACGTATCCGTCAAAGGTTTGTTGTGTATCTTCCCGCATTTCGCAAAATACGGGCGTGGACCAGCAACATGAGGGTCACCGCATACAGCCTGACCACGGCGCGGTCGGAGTTCGTCCTCCCCCCTCCCCTCCCCTCCCACCACCACTTCCTCTCGGCACGCGACGCTCGTCCAGTCGCGGTCCGCACCTTCATAATATGGAAACCGATGCAGAGGTTTGAGCGCGCCCCTCGTGCTTCCTCTCGCGCTGGTCCTTCTGACTCAGCCTGCACGATCACCTCCTCCACCTCGGAGTCCACGTCGAAGCGGTACTGCAGGAGGCGGGGCGGCACACGTCAGGCGGTGCGCAGCGCGCGCTCACCGGCGCGTCACCCGGCGCGGCGGCCGGCTGCACTGACCACCCGCCATGGTAGAGCTGGACCGACTCCCCCTCCCCCCTCCTGCTATGTCACTTACAGTTGACCGGACAAGCCCACCAGGCAGCGACGGTACATCTGACAACATGTGGTCTGTGGGGATGGGGGGCAGGCAAACGTACGTTTCACTCAAATCTTGTCCTGCAGCCAAAAAACACGATCGATATTTGTCTGCTAGTGTTCCTTCTTCCATTCAAGCGTGGGGCGTGCGCAGCTGCTCTCGAATCGGCCACCCCTGGCCGCAGGTGATGACGTCCGTGTGACCAGCTGTTCAGAGAACAGGCCAAGCCCGCACGACGGCCCCTCCCACCACGGTCCCGCCGAGTGCCGGCCCGAGTCGGGCCACCATGCTGGCTGGCGTCTTTCAAGCACGGCAGACGAACACCGACCAGCTTGTTACCTAATACAATAAAGAACATATACCACCTGGATCGGCTGGCAAAGTGATTCGAAACAGCGCAGCTTAGCTACGCCACACTTTGCATAGCTGCAGCCAACGAAATGGCCGATCTTTACGTAATACAAAATTAGATGTAACATGTAAGGTGACTGGCCTATGGCAGGTCAAAGTCAAGTCATGGCAGTCACCGAGGAAATTCTCAGGGAATCATTCACTCTGATACAACAATGTTGTATCAGATTGACAAAGACAAAGTAAGGTCGAAGGGGCCTTGCTGTTGAAAGCAGTTTCTGGTGTCACTCCGAATATATTGCAAAGCATTATACATTTGCCATGGACTTCTTATAGGTCAAAATAGGTCACTGTCCTAAAATGACCCAGGTTAACATTTCGGTTATAGGGACATACTGTCTAGCCTAAACTTTGTTTGCGTATTCAAATGCAAAACTCAAAGCAGCCTTATAAAATTTTGGTCACCATATCCTCCGAAAAGTCAAACAAGGTTGCTGACCTTGAATGAACATGTGGCTTTTTGCTTAGGCCAAGTATCCAGGTTTTGAGGACAATTGAAGACCAACTTGGAGGTTTGACTTTGTCCGACCTCATTTGACCCGAAGGTCCTGGCCTAGAAGGCTCAAACTTTGACCTAAGTGAATTCACGTACAGGCTACCCTGAGAATTTGGTATCTCTAGCCCTCTAAGTTCCTCGGATCTCAGGGGGGCGGAGGTCAAATGGACTCCCCCCTCCCCACCACCCGAGCGAAGGTTATCCGACAGGCCACACGGAGCGTGTTAAACGAGGAGGGAATTTGAGTTGCAGGCAGCTTTTCAGTCCCAACAAATTTCGGAAAAACGGGGCACATGTTATGAATGCTGCGAATTTGTACAGTAAAATGGTTTAATAGGTTGATAACTCAAATCGGTGTATTGTTCACTTGACAACAATAAAATACGCTTGGTTCTTAGTGTCACTGCGTATGTCATAGTACATCGTTGATTGGAGTCTAGCGCACCATGTCAGGATGGCCGAGCGGTCAAGGCGCTGCGTTCAGGTCGCAGTCCGGTTCTCCGGGCGTGGGTTCGAATCCCACTTCTGACAGCACTTTTTCCCCATTCAGCAACCCAAAAAATTTATTGGACGAGATTCGAAACGGCTAATCTTGCACCCGCCAATACAGATCACACCAATTATGGCACAAAACAAGCTTCGCTGTTTTTTAGTACCCCCCCCCCTCCCCTCAACAACGACTCGGGTTGACGTACGCATCTTTTGTTTCACCGGCGTCAGTGGCGCAGGGCGTATATTGATACACCCCGTCAGATGAGGCTAAGCCACGTCTGATGCTGTACAGGGGGGGGGGGGGGGGGCAGTCCGAGATTCCGGGGTCGAAATGCTCCAGGCGCAGCAGACCTGACCTGATTTTAGAAAATTGGGAGGTTACATCTGGCGGTTACATCCCTAGCTGGTGCCGTGTACTAACACACGCAGTCTACTCCAGTGTCAACAAATGGCGGAGGAAAAGTCAACACGAAAGGCCCATTCTAGCACGTTTCGTTCTGCTTGCGCTGCGTCTTAAATGGTGTGTCCACCTTTGGAGTATATTTCACAAGCATGCCCCAGTGAAACTTCGGAAACAGTCAACCAGAACCAGTTATGCTAAAACACACAAAATTACACCATATTGGATCCATAATTGAATAATGAACATGGCATTTTAGGTTTTGTTACTGCAGGGCATGGTCTAGTTAACATGAGCATGTAAACCAGGAAAAGTTCGACTTTCGGGATAAGTTGGACCCTGAATGGGCATAATGGGGTCAGTTACTGAGCTAACAACGAACAACTTATTACCGATAACGAGATATCGTTGACACGAACCCATTGCCTAGTTTGGAAACAGCAGGAGGGGGATGGGCGGCGTGTCGCATCACGTATAAGATCTCTTGTAGCGCAGTCGTTTGTTTGGGACAGCCGTTAGTATGGTGCCACGCGTCGGATGCTAGGAGATAGGGGCCCGAATGACTGCACTTGTATTCGCGGCACCTGTATCTCTAACCATATAACAATTCAGCATGGGTCGAAAAGCTTTCGGATCGGTCACCTGTGTTTCCAGCAGCCTATAGCGAGTTAAGTGTGTCGGCTGTAAAGATGTGTGATCTTTAACGATGACTGAATGTTGCGACACCTTTCTATTGGTAGCCTGCGCAAATCTGGAACATTTTCTGTATTTCCCGGCCCTTAGGCTTTCCACCCGACTTGCTCGCTTGTGGTCACGAGCACTGCCTTAAATCATCAAGTATCATAGCGTATCTTACTCATCACGTCCTATTGACGCTTAACCGGCACTTGTCGCCCCCTGGTGAAGGTAGACGTTTTCAGCATAAAAACTAACGCCGAAAGATCTGACGCTCCATGCCTTCTTGCTGTTGGAAAGAACGCGTTATTCTGCAAACAGTCCTTATCCTTACTACCTAGACGGTTTTCACACTAGTTGGTTTCACTTTATTTGCAAGCTCATAAGCTCGTGCGGCAGCGCTAGTTGGCTTCCAACTGACTGGTAAGGTGGCAAAATAACTCTAGCTTGTAAACAACAAAGGTTTACACCATACGTCTGAAAGCAACATCCTCCGCTCCTTAATCTCGACAACACTCGGGTTAACATATCTCCATCTCGGCTTGTTTACTGCTATTCATTATTTTTGCACAGAGTCGTTCTACCAGGTATGTGGACTTGCCTCCAGCTACTGAAAGTCAATGCTATGTTGAAGTAAGCTGTCATGTCAAGTAAACTGAGGAAAACAGCGCAATATGTCACGACTTGTTGACATATTCTTCACGTCCATCCCCTCAGGCAGATCACGATCAAAAGCACACTATTTGACGTAGCAGTCATGCTACGTTGATTGTCAGAATACGTGGCCCACGGGTCCCGCAACTTCTCCCTCACACAGAAATCATCCAATGTCAGAGAGCAGAATTCCTGCAGCGTTAAGAGCAAACTCCTGGTACAAAAGAAGGCACCAAATGATCCAGAACATATCAAAACTGTTTTAAAATTCGACTAAAAAACTGTGTTGGGCATGCTGAATCACCTTTAGATCTACATAAATTCACACCAAGCGGATTCAGCCCGCATTCCGAAGTCACGTCAAAAGGTTTAAAGAGAGTATTCCACCATTTTCGTACACGTCACTTATTGTTACATCAGACGCGTACAATTTGATCAGTAATAACAGTTTCTCGAAATTCCTCTGAATAACTAAAAATTTGTATTTGAAGTAGCTGACTGCGAGATAAATCTCATTTGACTCCATGCCCACCACTTTGAACATAATGCATTTCATTTGCATTAATTTTTCCAACGTGTGTGTTCTGTAATATTTGAAACACATCAATATGCCAAAATGTTTGTGTATAAATGCTACGAAAGCTGTAAACGCTCTGCTTAGACAAAATGATATGCGAACGTGAAGCCATCATCCCGCGAATTCAATGAAACGTTATAACTATGGCTTTGGTTTCTCCCCTTTAGCGTCTACCACAGTGGCTCTTTCCGACGCGGACTTTGGCTTTCGGAATGGGGGTATCATATGATCCAGGTGATGCACTGGTTCAAACTTCAAGCAATGCACTTCTCGGTAACAGGCGCTTGCCTGCCGGTCAATCGCAAAACGTTCTTTTCTTCGCACCATGGAAGTGCGCACCGCGGTCGTCACGACGACGTTGGTCGCGACTGCAGTGAAGGAGAGCAGTGCTCTTACACACCGCTGGCAGCGTAATTTGGACTCAAAAATAATTTTAATTGATAATCTGATTATGTCATTATGGTCGGCGGCAGTCGCACTTTCCATCGCTATCATTACGTGTAACTAGTCCTGAGGTTTCACTAGTCTTTTAAAGACATACCCAAAGATAGGAAAGGCCCTTTTTAAAGAGTTCCGACAAATCAGCTTGAAATGAAATCCAATAAATTTGAGAGCAGTGACAAATCGATTCGAAATGAAATCAAATCGATCAAAAACCATCGAGTGGGGAGCAGAACCATGCTGCCTAAGAAGGGGTATCACTGAGGCTATACCCGTCCAGTATCGGCTGTGGTGTGACCCATCAGCCCTCGGTGGCCGGTCTGTTCGGCCCGGCGGCCCTCACCTGCGGGTTGTGCAGGAAGGTGGAGCGGTTGTTGAGGCAGCCACCGGCCCGCTCTAGGGTGCCGCGAGCGCCCGCCGCCCACATGCCGAACGACCGCTCCTCCACCCACGTCTTGGAGAACGAGAAGAACGACGTGTTGATCAGCTGGCACACGGAGACGTCCGTGAAGTTGGCCACGAAGTCGTCAAACGTCATCCTGTAACGGATGTCGCGTATCAAGGGCGGAAGCGGGGCGTAACGGGCGCGCGAAGCAAGCGTTTTACCGACCAGCACTGCCACCCAATCCCCGCGGAGTCCGTTGTTCTGTCCGTCATTAGAGCAGCGCCAGACACGGCGCTACAGCTGAATTGTAACATGAAGCAATGGAGCACTGCAGCACAAAGCAATACGAACGCTAGAGATGACATAAGCCCCCAAGAGCGCCGATCTGTATTCTGTACGCACCAGAATTCTCCATCGTTATCGAAGGTCAGGCCGATCTTTTCCCGCTCAGAGTCGCTGATCTTGGACCACTCTGGCGATCTGGAAGCCACCGGACAAAACGTTACCAAGAGCATGACGTAGCATGTACTACCGCCTGTTACGGGGTGCGTGCCAAACCCGTGCAAACTTTACGGCTCACTTGTCCACATCCGAAGATTCTCAAAATTCAGTCTCCGAAACAGGCAACCCGTAGTTCCTGCCGACTCAGCGCATCTAATACTGCATGCAACGCCACTACCAGAGCGTCGCCTTTGGAGTGATGACCGGCCCCTGCCCGGGTGCACCGTCACGGCGTGCTGGCCGGCGCGGCACGGACAGGCTGACGTCTACCGAGAGCCGGCCGGCGGCGAGCACGGGTCGCCGTCGGGTCCGCGGAGGCCTCACCTGGCCGGAGGTCAAAGGCAGCATGCAGCAGGGGCGGCGGCAGCCGGCACCGGTCCGCCCCGTCACCGGCAGCAGCGGCACGGGCCCCGACAGGCCCCACACGGATCGACAGCAGGCAGGCGCGTGCAGCGTGCGGTGCACGGTGTCGGCTGGGGACAGCACGGGGCCAGAGCTCCACCACCCGTGCGACCGGCAGAGCATATGCGCGGACAAGGGACCAGCCCCAGCCTCGGCACGCCCGCCACAGCACACAAGCACCAAGCACACGTGCACACACACACACGCACACGCACGGCCGGCGAGGGCCGAGGATGCGGACGCGGTGGACTAGGTCCGGCGGCGGTGCACTGGGCCACGTTCACAAGCCCCGAGACGGGAGGGTTCAGAACGGGAGGTGTGCCGCCAGAGCAGCGCTCCTACCACAGCCGTACCGGGAGGCAGACCAGTCAGAATGCGGCACGCGCTGGGCCGGGCGCCTTACGCAGAAAATTTCGCACGGGAACGCATCTAACCCACAGCACATGTTTTCATCCACCGACGACTTGGACCGACTGTCACTCCCCAGACAGAGGCAATAGACAGCGGGCGGGTGGGCGTCGCCCACAAGCCCCAGGGACGGAGACCAAAGCTTCCGGGAGAGGGAGGGGGGAGGGGTAGCCCCTCTAAGCGGCTGCGCCTGACCCGACACCGACCGCGCTACCTCCAGTGGTTCTTGTTCGTTCGGGCTACGAATCTGAAAGTTTTGAGAACCGCGGGCATCAGACGCGGGGCCAGCTGTCCACTGCCGCTCACGGCACCAGCCTGAGCCGACCCAGTCAACCGACGACCGGACACCGGACCGGCGACCAACAAACCGGAAACGGCCTCAGGCGTCAGGCGGACACATGGATGGAACAGTGCAGCACGTGCGTCGAACACCGCAGGACTGTGCTCCGGGAGTGACACCTGGCAAATCCGAGGTTCCGCTCCTCCAACGAGACGGCGGTGAGCGGAGAAGCTGGTGAAACACACGGGTGCTGGGTGCATGGGACTACCGTCCGCTAGGGGTGTGCTTCAGTCACTGTGCACCCCGTGGGCTACGTGAACAGTGTCACGGCTGTGCAGCGTAAGGGTGCCCCTGACGGCGCCCCTGCAGGCTCCGGTGGCACGGGCAGTTCACACATGCACACGCCAGTATACGTCAGTCCGCCCGCGGGGCAGCGGTGACGGCGGCCAGGCTGCGATAGTGGGCAGCAACGGCGTCACAGAAACAGCCGTGACGGCAACAGGACTCACACAATACCTTACACTACACTACATGGCTCATACCAACGCTGCACACGCTCGCGAGCTGGGCCCACAAGCGAGCCCTCCCACCCGCACCCACTAACACAGGCCACTGTCAGCCGGTTAACTCGTCGTTAGAAAGCCGGGAGAAGGGGCGAGTACTGCGCGGTCGTCTCGAGCTGCCCGCCACCGAGCCGGGCCGGGGTGCCTGCTCCGCTCGGCCGCCGGCGTGGCCGCCGGCGCCGGCTGACGGTCGGCTCGGCGCACCTACCTCGACAGCATGTGAGACAGGCTCTGTGTCGGGTACACATAGTCATGCCCGGCGCCCTCCGCCCTGCCAGGGCAGACAGGGCGGCAGTTACCGCGGGCGGCGCGGCGGCGCTAGAGCTGCCGGTAGCCGGCACACACAGGCACACACACACCGTCGCCGCCGCCGCCGCCGCCGCCGGCACTCCACCAGCGCACGACACACACCGATGTTGCCACCAACACAGGGGGCACGCGCGCACAGCCGATCACGAGTGTGCAAAGAAAACTCCATCCTCACACCATAACCAAAGCAGTGTTGCGAAGCGCACATGCCACTGAAACAGGATGCGAACAACCAGTGTCCACTACAGGGAAGTTGGAATTCGATTTTGGTATGTGAGGAATGCAGTCGATTTGTCACTGAAAATGTATACAACTCATTCCATGTATATTTCGCAGTACTTTTCTCAGTTTGTCGACTACATCCTGAATAAAACAGGGCGTTCGACTTCATCGTCCAAATGTCCAGAATAGCAAGCAATGCCCACGGTGCCCAGGCCGCATCACGTGAACCACGAGGGCGGCAGCGTCCACCACGTACAGACCCTATCGTGCACGACACGCCGGAGCCATGATGTGCGCGTGGTGCGGAGCGTGTCCGACTGGCACGAGATCCGAGCAGCTGCCAGCGGCCGAGAACGGGACACCAGGACGGCCACATCGGAGGCCGCACCCTGCTTCGATTTCCCGATCAATCTCGACAGGACTATGAACAGCCAAGCGATTCGGTGCTTTGGTTCACTCTACATGTAAAGACACCAGAGCATCTGGAAAACAATCACCGAACTCTAGCCACCGGCAGTTCAGCCAACTCCGTTCACGAATTGATCGCGGCCGACAGCCGCTGCGATTACTGCAAATCTGTGCGCCGTGCGGAGGTGATCAGACGTGCTCAGCGCGGCCAGGTGCTCGGCGCGTCTGGTCGGGCAGCGGCCGCGTGTGGCCACACCTCCGTGCCCCGGCGCTCGGCGGGAGTTGCCGGAGCGGTCGCTGCCGTCGCTGCCACCCTCTCACTCTCGACTGCCAGCCGCGGTGCAGCGGTGCTGGAGCCACGCGGCCGGACTGGCCAGGATCATGCTCTCTGAGCGGGGAGGCCGGGACACGCACCTGGCGCGGATCGCCGGCAGGCGCGCCGGCGCTCGGCTCGGCAGTTCCGGCTCCACTTGCGGCAGCTCGCCGCCGGCCGGCCGCTGCGCCGCCGCCGGCCAGGCTCCGCTGCCGGACGGCGGCGTCAGTCGCAAGGCGCACAACACCGGCCGAGCCCCTGTTCTGGACCAGCGGGCCCACACCGTCCCACCGCAACCTTTCGTCTACCGACCGCTCCGCTCCTCAGGCAGCTCAGGTCAGGCCACACCCAGACTGTACATGATGCCTCGACATACCCCTGGGCACAGACGGGCAGCGCGCCCCCGCAGGCTTGACCTCTGTCCCGGCGCTACCGCAGCAGACAGGGGGGCAGGGGCAGGGGCATCCCTGGACGACAGGGGTAGAGGAGACATCGGCAGGCGTGGCGCGGTGCGGGCGGTAGGGGCCGGTACCTGGCCGGCAGCCGCTGTTCGGGCGGACTCTCGTCGCCCTCGCCCAGCCCCTTGAAAAGCTCGCTGATGCTGGGGGAGTCCAGGGCAGACCCGGCGGGGCCCTCGGCTGGCGGAGCACTGGCCGGCAGTAGCGACAAAGGTCAGAGCGGTCGGCGACCCGGCACCAGGTCACCAGGGCACGCGCCATTGCACTGGGAGGACTTCTGGCGCGTATTTCAGCTGCGATCAGTGCCGTGGCATGACCAGGATTGGAGCGCAGAGATCGGTGTTGTCCGTGACAACCAGTAGGCGTGGGGGACGGGGGCATCGACCGGCGCCGGAACGCTCGCCACATCATCGCGATGCAGAAACCAAGAGCCACAACCGTACACGCCTGGCGGCTGACGGCAAAGTCGACAGTCTGCTAGTGACGCCCACCAAACTGCCACAAAGCTACGCCTCGCATAGGACATTCTTATCCCCTCTCACGTTGGACACATTAGGTTTTTACGGATGGTTGCGCCGCGGTGCAGCGTCCGTCGTGTACCTCGGTGCCACGAGCAGCGGCGCCGGCAGGACCTTCGCTGAGTCGGCGGCGGCGGCCGGCGCCGGTCCCGGTTGCTCGCTGCGGACAGTCGGCGCCGCGTGACCCAGCGCCGTCCACAGCCTCCCGGCGACGGCGCGGCGCGGGCGCTCATGCCGGCTCGGCCCGTGGACGGCCGCCGCGCAGCTGGGCGCACGGCGGCCCACCGGAGCGGACGTGCCGCGCTCAAAGGGCGGCAGCCCACCGGAGCGGACGTGCCGCGCTCAAAGGGCGGCAGCCCACCGGAGCGGATGTGCCGCGCTCAAAGGGCGGCAGCCCACCGGAGCGGACGTGCCGCGCTCAGAAGGCGGCCGCCCACCGGAGCGGACGTGCCGCGCTCAGAGAGCGGCCGCACTGTTGTCCGGTGCTACACAGCAAATGGGAGGGGAAAAACACTGGCAGCAGACGTGTGAAGCTTCGGCCCAGCCTTAACTGACCTGGGATCCTCCTCTAAGAACGGATTTCCTGGAGAGTCGTCCGCAGTGATGACGGCCCCCGAGGAGGGCATGCTTGCGGGCAACAGGGTCACCATCAGCATCGTCAGGATCAACGAGAAATGACGCAGTCGAACAGCTCACGCCAGCCACCGCTCAACTCAGGCGCACATCCGAGCCACTGCCGACGATCGAGCGACGGAGGCGGGCGAGTCAGCCCGACTGACCTGTCGGCGGTCGCCGTCTCCTCGATAAACGGGTTCCCCGGCGACTCGTCGGCCGTGAGCGGACTGGTGCCGTCTCTTGCGGAGGGCGGATACACGTTACGACGCGCGGTGCGTGAGCTCCGTGCTCCCGGTGCGGTCACACGGGCACCCAACACGCGACAGGCGGCCACGCGGCCGCGTACACCCAGAACAGCAGACAACCCAATGGCAGACAGAGGCCGGACCAGGTGCCACACGGTAGAAATGGCCTTGTCAGCCGGTGCGCTAATACAACGTCGTGTCACGGGTGCGGCCATGAAGAGGCACACAGCTGACAGCAATCAGTGCGGTCCTGAGGACAACCAAAGTGGAATCGCAGAACCAAAACAACTGTCCGAACATCGGAATACGAAAACCACGAGGAGCCCGTCAGCCCGACGAGAGTTCACAACTAGTCACCCGGTGCAGCTGCAGTGGGAATCAGCTGCACCAAGAAACCAGAAAAGAAAGTTGGATGACCAAATATACGGTGCCGAGGCGGAACGCGAACAACCAATCAAACAAACAAACAAACAAAAAACAGAACTCGACGCCGTACCGATGCAAAAACGTGTCGTACTATTAACCGTTCACGAACACGTGACGGCACGAGCTCAGGTGGATGCAGTGCCGGGCACACAACTCGGGCCACCGCCTCCGCCCATGCAGCGGCGGCAGCGGCGCCGTCGACACCTGGCGCGCCGACCGGCCGCCCGGCAGACGCGCGCTACCTGGGCAGCGCGAACAGCTGCTTCTCTGGCTTCTCGCTCAGCCAACCGGGCGGCGGAGGACTGAAGAACTCGCGATGTAGCTGTCGCTCCGGCGGCGGCGGCGGCGGCGTGGCGGCCCGCGGTGGCGCAGTCTGCCAGCGCGTGACGAACGACGGCGACAGCTTGGGCGGGCCGGGCGGCGCGCCGGGCGGCCGTAGGCGCGAGCTGGATACACGGGACCACACGGGCAGGCCGAGCCTGGAGGCGCGGCGCCAGGCCGGCACACCAACACAGTGGCAGGCGTCACGCGCGCCACGTTCAGCCGCTCGAGGCTGGAGCTGGGGCTGGGGCCGGAGCCGGGGCCGGGGCCGGGGGCCGGGGCCGGGCCGGGGCCGGGCCGGGGCCGGGGCCGGGGCCGGGGGCCGGGGCCGGGGCCGGGGCCGGGGCCGGGGCCGGGGCCGGGGCCGGGGCCGGGGCCGGGGCCGGGCCGGGGCCGGGGCCGGGGCCGGGGCCGGGGCCGGGGCCGGGGCCGGGGCCGGGGCCGGGGCCGGGGCCGGGGCCGGGGCCGGGGCTGGAGCGGGGATTCGTATCACATCTTCTCACGGCCGGGAGGACTGCACCGGTCCCGGCTAGGCAGCTCGACTCCAAGCTGGTCTCTTCACACACGCAGGCACTGAGAGGGGTTCAGGGCACTGCTCGCGGGAACGAGCCACGCGCACTGGGAGGGGTTCAGGGCACTGCTCGCGGGAACGAGCCACGCGCACTGGGAGGGGTTCAGGGCACTGCTCGCGGGAACGAGCCACGCGCACTGGGAGGGGTTCAGGGCACTGCCTACGGGAACGAGCCACGCGCACTGGGAGGGGTTCAGGGCACTGCTCGCGGGAACGAGCCACGCGCACTGGGAGGGGTTCAGGGCACTGCCTACGGGAACGAGCCACGCGCACTGGGAGGGGTTCAGGGCACAGGGCAGTCTTCAGCCTACTTTTGCACGGCATTATGAGTCATTTCTGACGTAGCGTGGCGTAATTTTTGCTTGCCAACGGATTTTCATGTCAGTGGGTTTCTCTAGCCTGGCGGGGTATAGGTGCGAGTGGTGTCATGAATTAAGAAGGTAAGTTTACAGCACAGCACAACATAACAAGGCTAGAAAGTCATCTGCTTAGGAGGGCATCACTGGTGCACACTGCACGTTACTCGCCAAGTAGGACATGAACTAAAATACCGACTGCAGCTGAAATTCTACGAGATGTTTGTGGAAGAGAGTTGTGCGCCCAGATACGTGCCACCGCATGCTATCCCCGGCTGCAGCCATGCGCTGCTTCCGGCGCCTGTGCTGGAGCCGGCAGGGCGCGCTGCGAGGCCAGCCTGGACTGCCGACTGTGCGGCGGTCCCCAGCACCGGTCCAGTCGGGGGGCGGGAGACAGGTCAGCGCCGGCCGTGCGGGCAGCTCATGCAGCGAGCCGGACGGCCCACTCACCCGTCGCTGAAGGCGCCGCTCCACTCCTTCTCGCCCCACGGGTTCCGCAGGCGCACCATGTAGATCTTCTCGCGGCCCCTGCCGGGCGGCGCGGCCACACGGCACCCGTTAGCGGTCCACACCGAGCCTCCGGACGGCCGCCACGCGCCCCCCACAGATAGACGGTCAGGTCAGGAGCGGAAGGTGCTGGCTACAGTCTTTTATAGCAGCCGTGCAGCTGTGTACAGCCTTTTATAGCAGCCGTGCAGCTGTTGCCTTCCAGAGAAATATATACAAGACTGGCCGTCCAAACGTAGCTCGCCAGCCGCTTCACAAGAGAGACGAGCACATCGCTCATGCACATGTACATAACCCACGACTACGTTCCACTGTGAACTAGGGCAGGGACCCACCCGTCCTGGTCCAAATTCAAACAAATAGGCTGTCACGATGGTCGGCGCCGCCCAGTTCTCACGTGAAGAAGTTGACGAGTGTGGTGTTGCCGATGGGGACCTTCTTGATGGCGGTGATTCCGTAGGCGTGGCCCTTGACCAGGCCCATCTCGGTACGCTGCTCGACCTCCTCTCGGTTGCGCGCCTGCGGCAGGCAGAGCGCGTGCCGAACAGACCGGGACGCCATCGGTCCTGTCCAGCCTCCCACATTGCAAATGTTCCGGGGGCGGCAGACTGCCACTCCGGCCCGTCACCAAGCATGGCCCGCATCAACGGCTGCTGTCTGGTCTCTGTTCACCCCACGTACCGCTGTATGCCAGCGTGCCACTCGGGCGGCAGTGGCGGGCGCCCTCGATCTGCCAGCCCCTCGCCTGTCGGTGGCACGCGAGGCCTTTTCGTGTCGCGCGGCCTCATCCTGGAGCCGCCTGCCGCCGACCATCACCGCCTCTAGCACTCAAAATGAGTTTCGCACCAGGCCAGAGGATTTCGACGGTCCCGTTGTGTAATCATTGGTTGCTTGCCGTTGTGTAACATGTGCTGGCGATCCGGGTTTGGATTAATAATTTTGTTTTTGACGAAGAGGTGTGAGGTTCTGGATGATTTATAACATGCGAATGTGGTCGCGTTGTTGTCATGCTTGAACATTGCATTCATGCTACTACTGGAATTGTACGGAATCAAACAATAAGCCACTCGTTGGAATGATTTGCGCATACAGTGAACCAAGGAACCAAGGTTTATGGCGCTGTTTGCAAGATGACGGTGAATATTTTCTCTGCCTTTTCAAAAATCCTGGTTCAAGAGCAGTGTGCCAGCATGATATTTTGCAGGCTTTCACCGAGCCAGTGTGTCCATAACACGTTTGCCAGCAGCTTGTCTGCTCTGCTGCCACCGTGCTGGTCGCACCACTACAGATGGTGATACCCGATGCGCACGCCACTACGGGAGGCACTGGTATGGCGACCACAAACATCTGGCGAGACCAGTCGGGTCAGGCAGGCCGGGCCAATGTCGCTTGCCTGGCACACGCACGCGCACGCGCACGCGCACGCGCGCGCGCGCGCACGCACGCACGCACGCACGCACGCACGCACGCACGCACGCACGCACGCACACACACACACACACACACACACACACACACACACACACACACACACACACACACACACACACACACACACACACCAGCTGTGGCCTGCGCGACCCAATACACCGCGGTGCAAAATCATCAATCACTTCCCGACGCTGAAGGAACGAACGAAATACAACGCTCAAAACACGCCCCAAGCACCCGTGCTGTTTTGAAACCCATGCAGTCGGCATGCGACACCCGCCACGTCGTCATGATCCTTCCCTGGCTGGGCGTCACGGCAGGGGCGCGTACAGCGACAGGCGGGGGCACGTACAGCGACAAGCGGGGGCACGTACCGCGACAAGCGGGGGCACGTACCGTGACAGGCGGGGGCACGTACCCGCGACAAGCGGGGGCACGCGCCGCCACAGGCAGGGGCACGTACCGCGACAGGCGGGGGCACGTACCGCGACAAGCGGGGGCATGTACCGCCACAGGCGAGGGCCACGTACCGCAACAGCAGCGCACATCAACGCATAGTCGTCCATTTCGCGGCGCAGCTGCTTGAAGAGCTGCGTCTTCTTGGCCTCGTCGGAGCGGTAGCCGCCCTCCACCAGGTCAATGGTGACGGACACACCTGAGGTGAAGTCCACGAGCGCATCGCACAGGTTTCCGCCGTCCAGCGACTCGTATGAGGTGTTGATCCTGCCGCAGTAGAGCGGGTCAAGGGACGCTCAGTCACCCGTACGTGCTGCTCTTGTTGCTGGACAGGACGGGCGGCAAGCATTCCCGAGACTCGTTTGGTGTGCCCATAATGCTGAAGGACACCAGAGGTCAACGTCGCCGTGTGTGTGGTCAAGTTTTGCTCCAGCCGCGGGACAGGAAGCGGTGCGATTAGCAACATGAAGGATTAAGGACGGCAGTCACAGGCCAACCACGGAGTGAAGACCGCGAGTCCGGAGTGTAGGCATTTGGGTGTGGGAGTAGGTAACCTTACATTTTTTAGTTTAAATCCCTTATTTTACCGGTTCAAGGTGTCTTCGGCAGTCAAACAGGACAAGGTTCATGTTTTCAATGTCACGTCAAGTGATTTCCTCGTTTTACGTGAGACCACTAAAACACAACGTAATCGTTTTGGCCCTTCCCCCCCCCCCCCACATCACACAACCTGACCAACTCTGAGTATTTCTTGCTAACCGACTAGCTCACCAGCAGAGGCGGCCCCTAGCCCATATGATGCCCTTGCATAATTTTCCTGAAACAAATCTATTCCCTGTAAATAGGTCCCGACAGGCTCAGAAGTTGCTTCTGTGGCTTCACGAAGTCCTTTTAACCGCGAAGTGGTGTCATTATCATCTTTACCCCTTCACTGCGATGATTGAAGGTTCGCTGGAAACACAGCCGTGCGTGGGAAATAAGTCAGGGCAACGACTTAGACATGTGCATTACTGCTCCTGTTCTGCAGCGTGTTTAGACCCACCCCCCCCCCCCCCCCCCCCCCCCCCAACACGCCCCCCACTCCCCCCCCCCCCCCCCCCCCCCCCCACCCCCCCCCCCCCCCCCCCCCCCCCCCCCCCCCCCAACACCGCATGTCCTCCCTTCGGTCATCTCAATTCAGCCTCTGCACCTCCAGCCCGGCATGAGCTCAAAGCCTTGACCACTCGGCCACTTAAAACGGCCGACTAATACTACATGAAACGCCTAATATCTAACTGAACCACGTCCATTCATTCCTGGCCCTCCAGAACCCATGGAGCGTAGCAAGTGCGTGGCAAGCGCCTCTACTGCAGCGATATCAAGAAACCGTGCCCATGGAGACCGGGCACAAACACGCGCCGGGCAAAGGTCGCGCGGAACGCTTAATGGGTACGACGAACCGAAACAGTGCGGCCCACACCGACTGATCGATACACTCGCGCGGTAACAGGAATCGTGGGTGGTGGGTAATGCACGGCGTCCACAAACACACCACTACGATTCGGAAAATACGTGAAGCCGACCTCGCGTGCTCCGTGTTTGTATGAGGCGATAGGTCCCTGTCGGCCAGGCGGCGGCAGTTCGACACGGGCCGGTTCGGTGGCCGGCGACGGCGGCGAGCCGGCAGCTCACTTGGCGTAGGCCTTCTCGAGCAGGGCGGACCAGAACTCGCTGCGCTCCCGACTGTGCGTGTAGATCAGCTGGCCGTTGACGGTCGGCAGCAGGTCATCGATGACGACGTCCATCCACTCGCCGAACCGCCAGAACCTGGGCGACAGTGGCGGCCGTCCAGTCCAGTGTATAGCGAGCGTGTCCACAGCCTAGCTCGGACGGCCGTCACACGCGCGCCAGCCTCCCCCAGCTGACCTGTCACGGCGCCCCTGTCCCCCGCCGGCGTTTTCAGCGCCCATTGTCGCACACACCGACGGGCCGAGAGCCGCTCAGCGGCGTCCGGTGATGACCTACCGGGTGCAGGGCACCCTGATCCCCCCGAGGCTGCCCCCTCTGCCTTGAACCGGCCGCAGAGACGTGCCGGCGGACGACGCGCGCAGCTCCCGCGCCGTGGGTGACGCCGTGCGTACACGGCGGCGTACCTGGTGACCTTCGACCAGGCTCCGTGCCGCCGGCGGAACGTGACTAATGCACAACGTTGATAGCGCACCAAACGACCGCTCGGTATCAAAACCGTGCAGCCAGCGCACGAACCGTACATTGTTACCAGCCCCACGGCTGTTCGCGTGAGTAAACGTGTGGTAGCCCTAGGATTTAGAGGCCTAAAATTAAGCCCCACGTACCGAAAATGAAATATGCCGGCGTAGTTTTTCGGGTTTTCAGTGCTGTACTCCTGCTCTTCGTAGTCTGGGATGACCTGAAAACATGCACACTAGCTCACGCCAAGACCGGGAGTCACTGTTGATCGCACTCCGCGCTTGCCGCTGCTCCAGAGGGTTCCCACACTACCAACGGTCAACAATGACGACCATGACGATACTGTCAATCGTCAACAATTCCCGCCACTTAACCAGATGGTCAAACGGTATTAACTGTCAATAACGACGGCGCGTCTCGGACTCCGCTGCCGTCTACCAGCGCCACCGGAGCGGCGGCCCACCGCATGCGGGGCGGCCCCGGAGTGCGGTACCACTGTAGAGCCAGCGGGCGGCTCGGACCCCGGTGTCCGGGCCCTGGCCAGCTGGACCACTCACCTTATGCCAGAGCACCTTGACGCCGGCCAGCACCGAGCAAGCGGCCACGAACCAGCAGTTGCCCAGCTGTCCCTGCGTGACGTCACCCGTGCCGATGCCGTCGACGAAGAGGCGCGGCTTCTCACAGATCTCCTGCGGCGTACCGTGGCCGGCTCAACCACCGGGCGACCTCCGGTTCGACGGGTATGTCGAAAGGGCCCTCTGACTACGGGATAGACGACGCGCAGCCTGCACATCTCCCCCCCCCCCCCCCCCCGGGGGGCCGAAGCGCCGCCAGCTGCATACCTCTCAATGCCACGTCGGTGTTAACTTGCATCTGAGCCCAACCGCAATGTCTTCAGCCGCCATTGGAGACAACGCCACGCCAAACAGCGTGCGTCAGCCGACGCCCTTAGCAAGGCAAAGAACGGTACTGGCATCGCGTCGGAAGTAAGCACATAGAACACAAATTCGAATACATGTCAGGGAAGGTATCTTACGCTGTCCTAAAAAAAAAAAACAGAAGAAAGCGCTCCCTAACAGAACACTCAGGCTGAGTGGTGGGGGTGTTACAGGCATCAGTTTATATGATTGTTTGTATGAGTTTACTGCGTCGGGTCCGACTGCGCCCGAGCACTGCGTCAGATCTAACCCCAGTGTCTTGGCAGTGTTCCTTCTCGGATTATCTCCAGCTCAGACCATGCCGACGTGACCTGTGCTCAGACCACTGGACTCACATGAGGCCGCTTCCAGACGACGTTGGCCACGCCAGAGCCCGACGGGCTGATGGACCGGGCGGCGGCCGGGAACTCCGAGTCGGTGAAGAGCACGCCTGCCGCCGAGCACTGCGTCAGGTCCGACCACGGCCGACACAGCAGCCACAGCCGACGCCACCGGCCTCTGTCGTTTCAGACTCCGGCCAACACGGCAGCCACAGCCGACACCACCGGACTCTGTATCGGGTCAGGCCACGGCCGACACAGCAGCCACAGCCGATACCACCGGACTGTGTCGGGCCAGACTCCAGCCGACACAGTAGCCACAGCCGACACCACCGGACTCTGTGTCGGGTCCGACCACGGCCGACACAGCAGCCACAGCCGACACCACCGGACTCTGTGTCGGGTCAGACCACGGCCGACACAGCAACCACAGCCGACACCACCGGACTCTGTGTCGGGTCCGACCACGGCCGACACAGCAGCCACAGCCGACACCACCGGACTCTGTGTCGGGTCAGACCACGGCCGACACAGCAACCACAGCCGACACCGCCAGCCTCTGTGTCGAGTCAGACCACGGCCGACACAGCAACCACAGCCGACACCACCGGCCTCTGTGTCGGGTCAGACCACGGCCGACACAGCAACCACAGCCGACACCACCGGCCTCTGTGTCGGGTCAGACCACGGCCGACACGGCAACCACAGCGGATTTTGTCGGGTCCCATCCCAGGCAAATCAACAGCCACAGGTGATAACCGCTGGACATTGTGTCTAGGCTACACCCCAGCTGACTCACTGCCCCAGTGGAGCTGTGGCTACAGCAGTGTCTACACTACACTGCAGTATGTAAAGACAAAGCATGCATAGATCAAAGTGTCATAATCGCCCTCATAGTCAGGACAGGTATCCCTGCAGCAGTATAGTTAGGGCAATGCTGGAGGCCTTATGGTCATGTCATCACATAGCTGTTCTGTCACATAGCATTGCTATCTTGGTAATATCTTCATTTCAGGTTTAAACCAGGCACAACACATCATGTGATATGCTTCAGTGCTACCATTTGACCTATTTGGTCTCCCCTGCATGCTCACCTGCTCCCTGACATTTTTTCTTTAGTTTGCTATAATCTTGACCTTTGAATTTCTTGATGCTTGAGAAGATGCCCATTTTGCTACACTACAACTGAAAAAACAAGGGGCAACTGAGTCATTATTCTGAGAATCCTCCAAAACTGCTTGAGTATGTTGTGAGCAGACAAGTAACGCCAATTCCGCTTGTCAGTTTTTTGTTGGTTAGGGTGTCTGCCTTACGATCTGCCCACTTGAGGCAGAGTGGCTTGAATTGCTTCAGGCAAGCAGTTCAGGGTGCTCACTTATTGCCCGGTGACTAGGATGGCATGCGGCCAGCGGCATCATGCAGTCAGTGGCATTCTCTGTGCTGGACGCTCACATAACTTTGGCCAAGTTTTGCACTTTGCCATTGAAAGCAGTTGCACTAGAAGTCAGGTGATCTTAGAGGGAAAGCAGCTGCACTAGAAGTCAGGTGATCTTAGAGGGAAAGCAGCTGCACTAGAAGTCAGGTGATCTTAGAGGGAAGGATTTAACATGGAGACCATCGCAACATATCAAAGGGAGTGCTCCACGTCTGTATGGGTTTGAGCTGAAATAGCCATCTTAAAGATCATTTGGTACAGTTCACAGGCCTGCCCTTTCTAAGGTCTAAGCTCCTCTAGCGTACGAGCTTCACGTCCACAAAGATGATTGAACTATTTCAAGGTCACCAAGGCATGCATGACACCATATCATCCCAACTCATGAAAATTGTTCCACAGACTATGAAGCGATAAGATCAGGGCCAACAACAATATAGTTGTTCACCCTATTGATATTTTAGTGCTAGCGAGTACATTTCTAGAAAATGGCAGTCAACTGGCTCTCAACCAATGTTGTGCAAGGCACAATGAAACAATGAAAATTGACATACCAAGGATTATATCTGCCAAATGGAGAAATTGTGTAGTCATGAGCAGCCTTTCACACTTAACAAGTATCCAAATAGTTATGACTTTATTCATCATATCTGGATGAGCCAGATGAGCTACTGGCTTTGAAAATGGGATGGACTAGGGAATGTTTCCATGTGCCCAGGATATCTGAATGGGCAAGGCAAAAGCTGGCAGCAGGCTTGACTCGAGATTTCAGAACATTCAATGGCACACTTATAAATCATGTGGGCTAAAGTGACACAAGTTGGCAATGACTTTACGCACGATGTCACAGTCACGGTTTTGAACGATGCGCATATCTAAAAGACAACCAGTGAAGGAAATCGACACCATTACAAGCTGGTCAAGAGAGTGATCAGTTAATTTTTTTAACTGCCGACGTGCTGAATCACTGTGGTCATTCCGCAAATCACAGGTCAGATCACCACGGATGACGAGCAGGACTCCGGGGCAGTCAATCAGCACGCACTGCAGCTGGGTCTTCAGGACCGCAAAGTTGTCTTGTTTGGCAGCTACTGTGTGCCGGGGTGGACGGTACAGCGAGCAGATGACGAGCTAGCATCCCAGCTCGAGCTTCAGCAACGCCCACCGTGACTTCAACTTGCTGCCCTGGATCTGATGTGTCAGCAGCCGCAGTGCCGTCGACTTAATGCTGTTTTTTTGTCACGACAGCGGCGCCGCCGTCGTCCCGTCAATCCAGATGGTCAACCCGGCTGATGAAGTACCCGGGGATCGCTACGAGTCGGCTGGGCGTGGTGGGATGCGGCGTCGTAGCCGTGGCGTTCTGAGTCCTTTGGTGACCTCCGGAAACGATGTACAGGCCGACGTCGTTCGCCTTCCATCCATCACTACCCCCCACCATCCATGGTACTGGGGCCGCTGGCCCCCACCACCAAAACCCGGCATGCCAACCAGCCAGGAGCAGATGTGTCAGGAGGGATAATGCTGTAGGGGAGAAACTGAAGCCATAGCAGATTTTGTTAAATTAATTGGAAAATAGCTTCATGTTAGCATATATTGTTGTTTACTGAGTCATTGAACCTTTTGCAGCACTCCTTACACAAACATTTTGGTGTGTTGTTAACATTAGAGAACACACAGCTTGCAAAAAGCAAGGTAAATGAAATGTATTACCTTCATAGTGGTGAGCAGGGAGTCAACTGAGCTTTCTCCTGCAGGGCTGAGTACTTCAAATCAAGATTCTGAGTTACTCAGAAGGCTTTCAAGAAGAAACTGTCATCTCTAATCAAACTATGCATCTGACATACCAATAAAAGAAAAGTACAAGAAAGGTGGCATCCTCCACTTAAACTTCAGCAACACAAGTCTGGTGTTGGCCTGAGAATCTGTAGCTTAATGGTTGTGTCATGGGCCCAGGGTCCAAACAGCTGCTGCTTGGCATAGACAGTGATTGCAGAAATTCTAGTCTATGAAAAATGTATCCACTGTATTGGAAATCTAAACAATGCTGGTGCCCTGAACCTCTTACATGACCTGAACTCAAGCTAAACCAAACAGCACTGAATTTTTTTTAGTTATTATGGCCTGAAGTGACTATTTTTGCCTGCAATAACCTTCACATCATCATTATGTGAAATACTGGCTCCTTTCTTTAACATTTATGGTGACAGTGTCCAAACTCTGAGTACTCAGATTTATGGTGCACATGCACTTCAGTATTGGCCCAAACATTGCTATCATGATGGCTGTGTTTGGCACAATCTCTATTTTTGCAGTCTAGCAGAAATGCAGCCAATAACACAGCTTGGACTTAATAATTTGAATGATGGCATTTCTTCTTGCTGCCCTTTAAAACAACTGGAAATGGCTATAAGGTCATAAAAGAAGAATGCATGTTTAGCATGAGGATAATTTAAGAAAATATCACAAAAATGACCATAACCATGCATCTTTCATGACTGGTACAGCATGCTGCACACCAAATACCAGCCAAGCATTTTTGGTTATCATTTATAACAATGACAAATTGTTTTTACCTGCTGCTACCACTTCTGGCTCCTCTCTCCAATCTTGGCAAATCTCTAGCAACTAAAAGCTCCTCAAATGCACACTCTTCAAACAGCCTACACATCTACACTTTTATTCATTCAGCCTCTATGGCATGATCTGCAATGCTCCCTAACACACATAACATGACCTTGCACATGACTGGCATAAGGAAAGGACAGGAACATACCAGGCAACAAAATCTGTAGGGCCAGTGCCCGCGCAAAAAACGACAAGTAGGAAATCAAACGTTCTGTGTTCTGTGCATCGCAACACATGAGTCAACACTGACTATAAAGATCGAAAAACGGGAATTCATTATAAACACAACCACACACCGACCTGCCACTCCCAGCTTCACCGCCCAGTCGTATCTGTATTGGTAACACCAAGGCCGCCACACGTTAGTCAGCGTCAATAAACGCCGATACTGCGCTACTCTCACCACATTCCTCACTTCCGGATCTATTCGTTTCCAAGTCGCTAGAGACTTTTGCCTGAAGACTTCTGCGGGTATTCGGTGGCATCTTGCTGCCGCTACCTTCGAAATTTCCCTAGTTTTGTTTGGCCCTCGGCGAACAGCGCAGGCGAGTGCTGTGAAGTCTCGCTGGCAAGTTCGATGTGGCGGTGGATAGAACAATCGCTGCACAACTTAAGACGTAAGGTATATCACCCGTGCAAATAATGGAGCAGCTGCTTACGTAGATATTTAGAGGGAGTGTTCCACATTTGTAGGGGATTTTTTAACTGAAATAGGCTTGAAGATCGCTCGGTGCAGTTCACAGACCTTCTCATAAAACCTAGGGAGCGTGTACACGCGTCCTAAAACCTAAACCCGTCTAGTTTCTGAGCTGCACGCCCGTGAAGATGTCCAGGGTGCTTCGGGGTGGCCATTTCAAGGGCACCCAGGCATCCGTGACGCCATACTAAGACATTCCAATCCCGCCATTTAACTAGCCATGTGGCGATCAAGGCCAAAAATAATATAACTGTTCAGTCGTTCACATCCAGGTGTTCGTGAGCACGATTTTCAGATGTTATGGTCAACGTGCTCTTAATCAATGTTATGCATGATGCGATAACGTAATCGAACAATGACGATTTGAGCAGCGTATTTACCAAACAGAGAAACCGTGTTGTGTGGGGCAGTCTTTTCCACTTAAAAGTACACTAACACTGGTAAGTGAGTTTGATCCATTATTTATAGGAAGCGATTATAGGTACAGCCGGTGGAGTTAACATGATTCATTTTTGGTGAAGCCTGTTACTGCATAAGGCCCGATAACATCCAGCGAAGTGGGCGGCAGGCGCATTTTCAGTAGCGCTGCCTGTAACTTTCATGACGCTACCCGCGGCGGTGGCGCCGCCTACGCCGCCGCTTGCAGGTGACGCCGTCTACAGTGCTTCTTCCCCCAAGACACGCCCACGAAGTGGATGGGGCGGTGACGCACTGGCGGGTGCGCCGCACGTCCCGAGCTCGTGCGGAGGATGGAAGGCGTCATGGCAGGCGCGTTGGCAGTTAGGGCGACCGCACCGCTCAGGGGCGGGGAGCGGTCGGTTCGGCTCGCAGGCCGGCGGGGCACTGGCGCGGTAGGAGCAGCAGCAGCGGGCCGTCATCGGGAGGCGGACGCGGCGCTAGCGTCGGCAGAGACCGGGGGCGTCCGCCGCTCAGTAGTGCTAGGCCATCTTTCATGAACGTTGATTTCACGCGGTCGACGGACACGGTATCCTGGCTGGTGCCCGGTCGACGGTGACGGTCTTCTCCGCGCAGCTCACGACCAGGAACGGGCCGTCGCAGGGCCACAACAGCGGCGGCTTCACAGCCTCATGCCGGACAAGCACGTGTGACGCGTCCGCGAGCGCGCTTGGAACGAAACTGTGCGCGTCGGTCGTTCGCCGGGGCGTTGTCGGTCGCGGCGCCTGCATGGTGCGGTGCAACTGGGCGGCGTACGACGCCGGGGCTGGTGTCTGGGCAGTCCGTGCTGAGTCGAAGAACTCGCCCGGCGGAGCGGCGTAGACGAGGTCGGTGGCACTGCACTGGAGGTCGGTCTTGAGTGCTAACCGGAAGCCGAGCAGCACCAGCGGCAGGGCGTCCGTCCACCGGGGCGTGGCCGCGCAGCGCAGGGCCGTCTTGAGCTGCCTGTGCATCCGCTCGACGAGCCCGTTCGATGGCTGGTGATAGCTGGTTGTGCGGATGTGTGAGCAGCTCCGGAGCGCGGTCAGCTCAGCCCATGACGCCGACTGGAATTGCCCGCCACGGCCGGTGGTGATGCGGCTGGGTGCGCCACACCGGACGACTCATCCGGCGATGAAAGCGCGGGTGACGTTGGCCTCCGTCATGTCACGGATCGGCAAGGCCTCTCGCCAACGGATGAACCGGTCGACAATGGACAACAGGTAGGCATGGTCGTCATTTGGCGGCAGAGGTCGCACGATGTCCACGTGCACGTGGGCGAGCCGGTCACTGGGAGGGGCGAACACGTCCATAGGCGAGCGTGTGTGTCGTTGCACCTTCGCATCCTGGCACGTCTGGCAGGTTTGGGTCCTCTTCCGAGAGTCTCTCTTGACAGAAGGCCGGATGAACCGGCTGGTGACGACCTGGACGGTAGCTCGCTGCCCGGATGCGACAGGTCGTGCACGTGCTAAAAGTAGGCACGGCGCAGCGGCTCTGGGATCCGCGGACGCATTGTGCCGGTGGAATCATCCACCACGAGCGTCGGGCCACTGGGCGGGTTGTCACGCAGCTGTAAACCGTGATCAGAGACGCGGAACTGGATGAGCTAGTCGTCTACCTGCTAAGCGGCCGCCAACGCGTCCAAGTAGGCAACGGCTGGCTCAGATGCGAGAAGCACGTTGACGGCACGGGACAGCACGTCAGCGGCGACGTTCATCTTGCCCGGCACGTGGCGGATGTCGGTGGCGAACTGTGAGATGAAGTCGATGTGCCGGGCCTCGCGCGGTGAGTGCCGGTCGCTGTTGCACGAGATGGCATGGGTCAGCGGCTTATGGTCGGTGAACACGATCAGTGGCCGCCCCTTGACGGCATACTGGAAGTGACGGATGGCGAGGTAGATCGCCAGCAGCTCACGGCCGAAGGTGCTGTAGCGCCTCTCGAGCTTGCACAGGGAGCAACAGAAGAACCCGAAGGGCTACAGCGTCCCTGGACGTGCTGTTGCAGCACTGCGCCGACGTCCCGGTCAGAGGCATCGACTTGGAGGCTGATTGGTGCGTCAGGCGCTGGGTGAAGGAGCAGCACCGAGTCCGAGAGCGCCGTCTTGCAGCGTGCGAACGCCTCTTTGACCTCTGTGGTCCAGGTTACCTCCAGCTCGCGTCGCGACTGGGTCTTGGATGTGATCAGAGCGTGGAATGGGAGCGAGCTGCTCGGTCGCCGATGGGATAAAGCGGTGGTAGAAGTTCAGCATCCCGATGAATCGACGGAGCTGGCTTCTGTCCGGGGCAGCATGAAGTCGCAAATGGCGGCCACCCTGGACGGCAGCGGAGTGATGCCCACCGGCGTGATGAGGTGTCCCAAGAACTCCAGCTGAGGCGCCCCAAGGACGCACTTGGGCCGGTTGACCACGATACCAAAGTCGTTTAGACGGGGGAAGATGTTCCGGAGTCGGCGTTCGTGGTCGGTCAGGGTGGCGCGGGCCACCAGCATGTCGTCTATGTACACGAAGACGCCGGCTAGTCAGTGGAGGACCTCGTCCACCAGGCGTTGGCACTTTTGGGCAGCACGACGAAGCCCGAACGGCCTACGCGTTGCCTCATATAAACCGAATGGGTTGATGATGGTTGCATTGTCAATGTGGGTCGGCTCCACTGGAATTTGGTGGTTAGCTCGGGAGAGGTGCAGCTTTGAAAAGAAATTGCGGCCGTCTAGGTCTGCAGTGAAGTCCTGGAGGTGTGGCACAGGATACCGGTCCGGATGGTGACTGCGTTAAGGGCGCGATAGTCGCCACAGACCCGCCAGCGGCCTGACTGACACTTGGGCTCCAGGTACAACGGGGTCGCCCAACCGTTCCTGGAGTGGCCGCCGTCTACAAAAGTGACTAGGTTATTAGCCGCTTACATTTTGAAGAACCCTTGAAATGTGCTGACCTCCACTTCGACGTGAATACTCGATGGAACAGTTACGAGAACTTGACGATCGACACCAGCTGACCAAACTGATAGCGATCATGCCGACGATGACATGGCTAACGTTAGGGCTGAGTTATTGTCTGCACCCTGCCTACCGAATACCAGCCGACTTTTCCCAGACAGCCTCTGATAGTCGCGTACCTACCTCCATACATACCTCCTACCATACATACCTCAACTTGTACTCTCCGCTCCCGAAGCTGTACGCGTTTAAGAAGTCTGAAGCTGCATGACATCGACCTTACGTCAATTACCGGAACCTGTTTCCGACAATCGACGTCAAACAAAATGATAATGTAGCCCAGCGTCAACATCTTCTGCCAAGGCAGAGCAAGGAAAAGTATTAAAACAGGCATGTAGTTTTGCTGTTCGGTTGGGAACTTCAAGGAAAAAAACTGTTTTTAGTGTATTTATGGCTAGTTTCGCCCCGCTCAAACCCCCTCCCCTCCCCGGGCCAATGCTGCGAAATTACAACCCTGTGGTGGAGGCGGACTCGTCAGAGAGCACCAGCACCAAACAGTCGGCTTCGTGTCGGTCTGAGCCCTGGGAGCCCATTTCCCTAACAGGGACAAGGTCGGGGCCCGCGATTTGCCTTGGTTGGGACCCCTCAAACAATGCAAGTTTCTGTGTCGGCCAGGCCCCCGCAGTGCTTAACGGAGGGTTCTATGTCGGCAAGGGGCCCTGAGTCGGTCTGGGTAACATTTGCTGAACAGGAGTAGGAACGGGACCCCGAATGCTAGAAGGTCATTTGTGTTAAAAGGCTTTCACAACGAACGTTATGTGAGATTTTTCAATCAGGGGCCAAAGGGTGGCAATGGAATGCCCAGTGACAGCCAGTGATCCTAGCACAGAACGGCGAGCTCCCCATCCTATTTTAGGCAGGGGCTCGTTTTGCTGAACTGGAGTCGCTGTGCCAATTATTCGACACCTGTGGCGATAAGTGAGCCATGTGCGTCAATGAGGGTCCTGCGTCTGTCCGGGACCAAATACTGGGTTCAGGGGACTGCGGCGTCAGGCGGTAGACCAATGTATGACTTATCCCTCTATGGACCTCCGCATCTACCTGGGGACTCCCGCCTCCGAGTCGACAGCATGACAGCCGTCAGCCACCTCGCGCTGTAACGGAATGGCCCTTCACGTTAGTCCCTGACCGGGAAATATCATGTGCCCCTAGTATAGCACCCACTGGGCCTTTACCCGGAAAAGGTAGGCGTATCCTTAGTTTTCGATAGGTCGGATCCAAATGAGGTAAAATGAAAAAGGCCAGTACAAATGAGAGCCTCCATCCTTGCCCGAATGAACATGTGAAACAAATTGCGTAAAAACGTTTTGAGCCTGCGTGCTCGCAGTCTTAGAAGCAAGAACATTGATGGCCTGGGTTGTAGTTGCATCAAACCGAGTGGCCTAGGGCGCTGCAGCTAACACCGGGCGGCGGGCGCCTGTCGTGGGATAACAGCTGTCGTGAAATCATTCTTCCGAAAATCCTAAACTCATTCGTATCGACCAACAATTAGGGTTGGGCGTCTATTTCACCTGTATAATGTTCGGAATACATCCCATGTGAAGCTGTAATTTTAGCCTCACACGGGATGGAGGGTGAGGCTGTGATTAGGGACATAATGATATTGAGAGGAGTCCGTGGGATGGTTCTTCTTCTGCTACACCCGTCTGACACTATTTGGATTACGAACGTCCTGTCGGATATCTCGCCTGCTCCCCCAGTCTGTCTTTCTGTTTTAAAATTAGCTGACCATACATGCAATTTTAAGGCGTCCACCCATCCCCTATGCTGAGCTGCCGCTACTTTTACTGGTCCTTATAATCAATCATCTTTATGTAATTCCATGCATTCCCCCCCCCCCCCATCATGATACGCTGCGTTCATTCGTCGTATCGCTTATCAGCTTAGGCTCCCGCAATTTTGCCTAACTAGTCGCCTCCAATGGCAAATGGGGTCGGGCTGAAGCACTGCTGCCTAATATGCTGTCAAAGTCGGGCCTTTAGGTACATTGGGCACACGTTTGCAATGTAAATTCTTCCTCATTTTAACACATCAGACTGTCACGCGAGGCGTTTGGGCTGGTTTTTTGGAGGGGATGTAAAATCGTATAACTAAACGTCCTTTCCGCCAATACAGGACGCTTTCATTCTTAGTGTCTCCCCAAGTAGCGTTCCTGCCCCTGGGGAGGCATGCCCTTCACACAGAAATTTCCTGGCTGGGATCTTATGCCGTCTCCACCGAGCACATCTTTCGTAAGGGTCTTTACGAGAAACATGTGACGACCGCGCTGCTGGCATTAGGGCAGAGTCGCACCTTCCACATATTTATAGTGGGCACCGACCCTTTTGTATGAGATCCACCCGAAATGTTTAGCCAAATTCAGCTGGCAAAGAGCTCGGAAACAGCGCACAGTAAATGCGTTCTTGTCCCGTGACCCGGAGTTGCTCTTCATCCTTGGTATCGCCCAGGTAGCGTCCTGTCCCTAAAGAGAGCTTGCCTGCCCTAATGCCAACCACAAAGCGATTTACTTACGATTACGACTACGATTTACTTACGATTACGATTTACTCGACGGGATTTATACCGTCTTCGTCGAGAACAACATATTTCGCAAACATTTATGCGTGAAATTTTTGACGACTACGAGTCGCACCTTCCATAAAGTCTAATGGGCACCGTCTCTGATTAAGGAGAACTTATCTGGCTGGCGTCCCCTCCCTTTTAAATGAGATCAGGCTTCCGACGTGACCACTTGCTCTGACGGTCCAAAGTCTCGCCTCCTTTATCCGCAGTTTACCAATGTCGGCAAATATGGGCATGGAAGCTCTGCATACATAGTTGGATTCGGCCTCACGCCCCAGCTGGGTTGTTACAAGCGTGTCCAGATTGGATAGTGACACACATGCCCACTGACGTGCATATCGCGCCTTATTATACCTCATGTCATGTCATGTGGAGAGTGCGCCATGACCGCAGTTTCTATGCGAAAACTCTCAAGGAATTAAGTGCTACATTACATTCATAACATGAATAGGCTGTTAGCAGCCAGTGCAATATAATATATAGAAAACAGACTGGACGATTTGTGGTCCGGCCTGGTCTTGAGCACACGACCCTTAAATTTGGGGCTCGGTGCGTCGCCATAGAAACTGTAACGGGTGCTGATTCTGTGACTATATGCATGTTCATCTTGTTCTGTCCTTATCGTATAGTGGTCATCGACAAGATAACTCACTTAATAGGAATGTTTCACATTTAAAGATATGGTAGCATCAGCTATAATGAAATAAAGCTCTCTTATAACTACTGGTATACTGTTGAGTGGAAAAGACTGCCCGAGACAACACAATTTCTCTCCTCAGTAAATATGCTCCTCAATGCGTCATTGTTTGATTACGTCATCTTATCTAACGCAACATTGATTGAGAGCCAATTGACATTCGTGACGTCTGGAAAGCGTACTCACGAAAGCCAGATATGAACAACTCGACAATTCTATTTTTGGCCTTGATCGCCACATGGCTAATGTAAAGGTAGGATGCGAATGACGTTATCATGGTGACATGGACGCCGGGGTGATCTTGTGATAGTCTCCCCGAAACAGGGGCGGATCCAGGATTTCGTCAAGGGGACCATCTAATATCGTGGGGCCCCATAGAGTTTAGGCCCCGCCCAAAAAATGCTCGAGGTTCAGCCATCAAATTTTCAGAATGTTGGCATGCTACTTTACATAAGGAAACCCATCTTGCTGTGCGCATCCCCAGAAAACTAGGTTTGGTACATTTGCACGTACATGAGGCTTGATCATTTTCTCCACCTCGTGGTGAATTCTGCCATTTTTCACCCGTCAATCAAGCGTGAAATTAATTCCTATCATATTTTCAGATGGTCGGCTGGTTGATGTGGTCAGCTGATGGCTGATAACTAATGCAAAGTATTGGCTTTGTTTAGTATGAAGGAGTACAAAATGGCCTAACACTAGAGTGTATTATATAAATTGGATGAGAACGTGATTGACAAGTATAATGGGTGCCACAAATTGAGTGGCCAACGGAAATATCACATACGACGTCTGCGGCACCAAAAATATTCGACAATTGCGCGTAAGATTCACCGGCACATATCCGACTGCTACTCTAAGGCTAAGACACCAAGGCCAGCAGTGACGAAACCTGAGCGATCACGGGTGCTGCGGCAGGCCAACAAAAAGTCAATCGTCAGCAATTGTGGGGCCCTCAAAGCAAGCGTGAAGAACCGAAAACCAACGTGGTAAGCCCCTGAACGATCGGGAGCGCCCCAGCAGCTGACATATAGGATCCTGTCCAGAGCACGGGCCCTTCGAGCAAAGGAGCCAGTGTGCGTGTGCGCACCCAAGACCAGTGTGCGCGAATGAATACCTCTGTGCGATCAAGAGGGCCCGGGCAGGCAAACGGAAAGGGCCGCAGTGAGAGTGAATTGTCCTCCGCAAACGAGATCAAAGGAAAGAGGCCTAGATCAATGTAGAGGGTCCCTGAGCATCGAGTAGCTCCGTGTTTTTCTTTATGTTGGCCCCAGTAGCATCACAGGGCCCTCCGAGCAAGTGGAAAGAACCCGAGACCAAAGGCAACGGGAACGTTTCAAAAAGAAGGGGCCAAACTCAGGGCATACTTCAGGAACTTTTTCTGGAAAGCAAGCCCGGTGATCGGGGGAGGGGGTAGAGATACAGGTTGTTATCGCTCTTTATTCAAATGTCATAGCTGCTATGCTAGATATGCATCTCGAGCTGTTCTCACTGTGCACAAGCTTGCCTATTCGAATCATCTATGTCGTTCGGCAAATAAGGCTATCCAGCTTCTCACGATTATTCTTTCATTTCAACATTGTCTTTCCTGGGGAGGCGAAATTTCATGAACGGGTAGACATATTGGGTCATTGGGAAGGCATCTACCTCCACAGGATAGACGCCAAAATACGGCCTGGACACAGGCTGCTGAGAATTGTGAGAGTGAATCGATGGCATGTGCCTTCATTTCGCTGGCTGCTTTGCAAGAGATAAGCCTTGCCGTAGCGTCTAACATGGAAACAAATTCGGAAGCTTGAAACTACCAAAAACAATGTGACAAAAGCCACGAAACTGGAGATTCTCGTTCAAAAACCAAGCCAAGGAACTTCATTCAAGGAACATTCAGGACACTTCATTGCCCATCATGCAACGTGTAGGACTTGATCTGCTTTTGTGTGTGGGCAGGGGCGTAGCCAGAGTCTTGACGAAAAGGAACACAAGGTTGACAAAAAAAAAAAACATCCGGATATAGCTTGCTTGTTAACAAGTGACACGGTTTTCTTCTTTTTATTTTTATTTTTACCTAGTAAGCAGAACAGAAACCGGGAGCTACCGTGAGCTCAATTCTGTTTGCATTTTGAGGTCAATAAACTGCAGAAATCAGGCGTTGAACGACTGCATGGGAGAAATCACCGGCGCTCTTTATTTAAAATGGTTGGTTAACTCTTTCTAAACCGATAGAATTCAGAAGCTTTGTCAGTTTTTTATCTGGGTTCTAAAGACATTGAGGACATCGCGAAAGTAAATTGTAGATCGATATGTTGGATCCAAATTTGAAGATGATAATTTGATTGCAGATCAGGCGGTCTACAATGTGTATTAACATGGCCAAGCCATGCTTTTCTGGAAATGTAAACCATTCAGTCAGAATCGATTAGTGATACAATTCATGTAACGTGTTGTTTAACATGCGCGCTTGCAAATCTTAGCAAAAAAAAACCTCGACACCAGGCGTTGCAGTCTCCCTACTTCGCGGAGCGTTATTCTAGTAGCTAATATTTAGCCGTGGCCCACCGGTGAACGAAAATGATGACGCTTCTGAAGTGATTACATTTTAACACTTAAATCAACTAGTAAAACAAGTTATATGACGCAATTTTGAGTATGCGCACTCGAAAATATTAGAAACACGAGCCTCGACTCCAGGCGTTGCAGTCTCCACGGGGCGCGCAGCATCGGATCAGCGGTTAATATTAAGTTATGGCCAACGGGTGGACGAACATGACGCTTCTCAAAAGGCGTCCTTGGGTGCTTCATGACACCAGATCTTGCATTTCGAAGGCAGTCTGAGCACATATTTCACGTGTGCAAATTTTAGACTGATGAAAAGAACGGATTGGCCCCTAAAGCACCGTGATGTGGGGCTGGAACCTGGTGGTTGAACTGTAAGAGTGAAGGCAAAATCTAGATTTTTCGTGCTTTTGCAGCTATTTATCTGTCCAGAAGACAGACTGACACGGCGCCCGCTGTCTGGTGGCACTTGCAGTGGCCGAAACTTTTCGGTTTTACGGAAGTTGCAACCCAGACCATCCTTGTCCCTGCTGTCGAAGTTGCAGGCGGGCATGTTCAAGCCTTTGATGTAATTTGTTTTAATAATGCGTTCCGAAAAAATGAACGTTTTCAGGCAAATATGGCATGACCTTGCTCGTTTTTTCGTTTATTTTGGCCCGCGCTATTCAGCGATAATGAAAGTCCCACTCTACTCAGCAAGAATGAGACCCTTATTTCCTTCCGGGCAAGGGGCCTCTTGAGTAGAACACCCGGGGCACATTACCGTTTCCGGTCGAGGGATGAAGGGCCATTCCGTCCCACCGCAAAGTGTCTTCTGGCTATCATTCTGGTGGCACGGGGTGGGACCTGCTGGTCGATACGGAGGCCATTAGAAGGATAAATAATGTCACATTGTTCCCATCCCTGACACGGCAGGCCTTCTGATCCGCGCAGTTAGCCCCGGATCAGCACAGGAGCCATCACTGACGCAACAACATCCCTGATCATCGCATGTAGTCCGATAGTTGTCACGTAGACTCCAGTTCCATGTTTTTTTTTTCTGTGTTCTTCAGAGGTATTGAGTCGTCCCTGACTGTGAACTGTAGATGAAATGGAGTTACTAATTTGTATTAACATGGCTAACCCATGTTCGTCTTAAAATGCTCAAGATCCTGTCAGAGGTGATTACTGACAGGAAAACTGTGTAACATCGTGTTGAACATGCATGCTCGCAAGTCATAGCAATAACAGCATCGGCGCCCGGCGTTGCAGTCTCCAGGCTGCACGGCGTCGGCCTTGCGGCTGTAACATTAAGCGATGGCCAGCGAACAAACGAAAAAAGATGACGTATCTTAAGAGAGATGGCTGGTGAACTAGATAAATCGGCATGCATGCTTAATAAGTAAGCCAAATGCAACCTTAATCTGAAAAGTGGCGGGGAGGGGGAGCAGTTAACATTGCTGCCCCCCCCCCTCCCACACCTTGAAAAGTGGGGGAGCCATGGCCCCCTGCCCCCCCCCGCTGTTCCTACGCCCATGCCCCCATAAGTCATGCGGCGTCGGCACCGTGGTTGCGACACTGAGCGATGGCTAATGACCGGACGAAAAAGATGGTGCATCTTGACGGGGATGGCTGGTGAACTACGTGAATCAGCGTTTACCTTTAATGTAGTGCAAAAGTAAGCTGAACGCAACCTTAATCTGAACAGTGGGGGGGTAATTAACATTGCTGCCCCCCACCTTGAAAGGTGGGGGCTATGGCCCCCCTGCCCCCCCCCCTCCCCTGTTCCTACACCCATGCCCGAGGCTAATATGACGGGCTCCTGAGAAGCTAAGTATGCCCCGGAATAGGCTCCCGTCAACAAGTATAGGGTCATCAGAGCAAACGAAAAGAACCCAGGACCAAAGTGGTAGGCCCTTAATGACCGGTAGTGCCCCGGCAAGCTGACATATGAGTCCCCGACCAGAGCACAAGACCCTCTGAGCAAAGGGGGTTTTACGCAAAACCATGAATGAATACTCCTGTGCGATCAAGAGTGCCCGAGCAGGTTAACTGTAAGAGCCTTGACAGGAGTAAACAGTCCTCCACAAATGAGATCAAAGGGAAAAGCCCCCGATTGAGGAAGAGGTCTCTTGAGCATCGAGTGTCTCGGTGGCTTACCATATATGAGCTCCAGCAACAGCACAAGACTCTCCCAGCAAGTTGAAAGAACCTGAGACTTATATGAAGCGCCCCTGAGCAATTGAGTGCACCCTGGCATATGGGGCCCCGGAAAAGCATATAGAGCCTTTCAGACGAACGGGTAAAATCCGTGGAGGAAAACCTGATCGTTTAAGAGTGCTCAGGCATGGAAACAAATAGCGTCCCAACAGCAGCGTTGGGGTCTACGAGACAATGCAAAGAGATCAAGGGCAACGCGGAAAGCTCCTCAGAGATCAAACCTGATCGTTTACGAGTGCTCAGGCATGGAACCAAGTAGCGTCCCAACAGCAGCGTTGGGGTCTACGAGACAATGCAAAGAGACCAAGGGCAACGTGGAAAGCTCCTTGGCGGTCAGATTGACCTGGCAAGTGGACATATAGGGTCCGGGCAAGAGCGTAATGCCTCTGTACAGCGTAATGAGCTTCAAAATTTCCCCCAATGAACACATTTTCAATCAGCGAAGAATTATATGTCTGCTTACGAACTCTACCTTCGCTAGCAATCGTTTTTGGTCGTCTGTAAGCCCAAAGACGTTAAATTTTGCTGTTTTTGTTTTGTTAGAAAGATGTGTCCGTTCGGCCGGTTATGGGCCCCTTTGGAGTCCATGCGTCTCCTCGGCATGGTTCTTGGGGCATGATTCCGTGCCCCCCCCCCCCCCCATGATCCCGCCTGTATCCGCCACCGGCCTGAGCAGCTTAATAGATAGGGCCCGCCGAGAACCTAGGGCCATCCATTCAACTAAGACGTGCGCAAACCACAGCATGGAGAGCCTCGGAATTATTAGTTTTTAATATAATTAATACTCTTTTAATATAACAAATGTACAGGTTGTGTTGACCTGTACGTGAATTCACTTAGGTCAAAGTTCCAGGTTCCTAGGTCATGACCTTCGGATCAAAAAAGGTAAACAAGGTTGAATTCCAGGCTGGTCTCCAAAGTACCCCCAGAACCTAGATAATCGTTTCAAAGCAAAAGGTCCCATTATCATTCAAGGTCAGTGACCTTGTTTAACCTTCTGAAGGTCAAGGTGACCAAAATCATACAAGATTGCTTTGAGTTTTGCATTTGACTAATCGACAAAGAATACGCCAGGCAGTATGTCCCTAAAAACAAAGTGCTGCTATCAGTGCTCCTGTATAATGCTGCTATCAATGAACTCGAAATGAGCACCAGAAGCAATCCCATACAGCAAGCCCTAGAGTAACAACACAGGTTGGTTTTCACATTAGTGTGACCTTCATACCTGACCTTATGTCGCTGTAATTTGTTTATTCAACTGTTGTGCTGCCTAAGAAAGCATCTCAGAGATGTATAGCTTCGTCTAACACTCCGTTGCTGGATCAGATTGAAAGATTCCCTAGAAATTGCCTTCGTTGAAACCATGGCCCGAATTTGACCTGCCATAGGTTAGCGACCTTGCAAGGTACATCTAAATTTTTGATGTCAAACGATCTGCTTTTCATTTGTCTACAGCTATGCAAAATTTAGCGCGGCTACGCCGCGCCGTTCGGAAGCCATTATGGAAAAACCATCTGGGGGGGTGAATTTGACCCCCCACCCGAGCGCGTGTTAACAGATAGGGCCACCAAGAGCGCAAGGCCCTCCATTCAAATAGAAGGTACCCAAGACCCGACGCAGAGGTCCCCCAACAATCGAATGTACCCGATCAGCTTATCAGCAGGAACCACGACAAGAGCGTGAGGCCATCCATTCAAAAAAGTACCCAAAACCATGTGCAGAGGGTCCCAGAAGATGGAGTGTGCCCGAGCAGGTAATCAGATGGTCCCAATAGGAGCGTAGAGCCCTAAATTCAAACAAAAAAAAAACCAACGGGCTTGGCCCGAACAATCTTGCGTGGCCGAAGAAGCGAGCAGAGGGGCCCCCGACAAGTGCGTAGGGCCCCCAATCAAATAGAAATTACATATGACTCAATGCAGACGGCCCCCCGAACGATTCAATGTGCCCTAGCAGGTATCAGATAGTTCCCGACAAGAGCGTAGGGCCCCATTCAAATACAAAGTACCCAAGGCCTAGTGTGGATGGCCCCCAAAAGATCGAGTGTGCCCGAGTAGGCTATCAGATGGCCCCTGGCAAGAGCGTAGGGCTCTACATTAAAGTACTCAATGTACAGGGCCCCAAACAATCCAGTGTGCCTGAGCAGGATAACAGATTGGGCCCCGGCAAGTGTGCAAGGTACTCCATTCCAATAGAACGCACCCAAGACCCAATTTGTATGGTCCCAACGACCGCGTGTGCTTAAGTAGGTTACCAGATAGGCTCTCGACAAGAGCGTAGGGCCCTAGGCAAGTGGCATAGAATTGGAGGCGCCCTAGACCAATGCAGGGGGCCCATGATCATATCGCGAGTGTGTCGGTGGGTTAACCGAGACCAACGTAAGGGCCCCTAAGCAACTGAGAAAACCCCGGCAGGTTTATCACATGGGCCCCGGCTACAGCCCATAGAGCCTTCCAGGCGAATGGAAAGAATCCGTGGAAGGCCCGTGATTCATAAGAGCGCCACGGTGCACTAGCAGGAAGGGCCCAGCAACAGTGCAGGGTCCTCCGAGCAAACGCAAGGAAATTAAGGGCAACGTGGAAGGATTCTTAACGATCGCAATGACCCTGCAAGTGGGCATATAGATCCCCCGGAAACAGCACAGGCCGCTTGGACAGCGTAAGAAGACTTAAAATTATCAGCTAGCAGCTTTTTCGATCATTGAATACTTTTTTCTCTATTCCCGTGGGCCTTTCACTTTCGTTTGCAACTGTTCTTGGTCGCCTGGAAGTCCAAAGATGTCTAATCTCGTTGTGTTTTGTTTTGTTTTTTTAAAAACTACACTGGCTCGGTCAACTATGGGCCCTTCGGAACCTATGGGACCCTTCGGGGCCCAAAGGGAGGGGGCATGACCCCGTGGCCACTCCCTCTGGATCTGCCCCTTTTCCTGTCTCCTGGCTAACATTCTGTAACAGGAAATTTCCAGTTTGGCACGTGGGGCAAAAGAGAGATCGGTCCGATCACTTGAACGGCCTAAGTATTGAGTTCCTAAGGATGCCGCTACCACCAAGAAAGGTGGGGAGTACACAGGGTGGTATGTTGATGCTTGCCCCCACCCTCGTCTCAATCAGGCGCGCAGCCAGAGCCTTGGCAAGGGGGCTCCAGGCCAGAGCTGTAGCTTGGCAAGCACAGGACTGACAGAGGGCCCACTGATAGTAAAACGTCCCCCCCCCCCAAAAAAACCGCCAGATATGGCCTATTTAGTAATGGGGACATGCTTTTTTCTTTGTTGTTTTTCATTTTTACCTTCTATTACTGGAAAAGAATCCAGAAGCTACCGTGAGATCAATGCCGCCTGAAATTTAGCCAATAAACTGAAAAATCATGCATTGAGCGACTGCATGAACAATCGCCGGCGCTCTCCATTTTACAACGGTTTATGTTTCGTTCTCTTCTTCATTCGGCTTCAGTTTCAATAATAGGCGCGTGACAGGGGCAGATGAAATGCATTCCAGCAAAGAACAGAGAACTGAGTGCGTACATTTGATTCCAAGTCGCTGGAGACTTGCGGCCTGGGGAGAGTTTCGTGTCATGTGATGTCCCCATGTTAAATGTATAGCGTCCCCGATTTAGGAGCCAGTTCCCCCACATCGCGCGCGCGCGCGCGCGTGTGTGTGTGTGTGTGTGTGTGTGTGTGTGTGTGTGTGTTTGTGTATGTGTCATTGGGGCTTTACGACGCACTCAGCTGCTGAGGCTATATGGCGTTGCTTGCCTCTCACCCTGGCGGGAAGGGCGGGCACTCCCCACGTCGCCATTGTGCCTTGGCGCCACCGTGTACCTTGGCGCGATTCCGCTGGACTCCGGTGCTTCAGTTCAAATACAGACGCCAGCTGTGGAGCGTCGTGTGTGTGATCTGTATCTGGGAAGGCGCGAACGAACAGATAACAATACATTTCGGTCCAACGAATTCCGTTGCGTTATTTGTTTTGGTTTCCAAAACTGGCCCCTGCGCATCATTTTTGCTTTCTCAAGGGTTGAAAAACCGTTTATCTATAACGCGCCATCTGTGCACACAGTACGCACATTTCGTGCACTCAGTTTCATATTCTTTATTCAGTGGGATCCTTAGATTGGGCTTAATTTTTGTCAACAGATGTGGTTTAACCTTCCTAAGCATAATGGGCTCAAAATCTTGGACCGGTGCGCCTTACTACCAGAGATATATCAATACGAAAGATCACAGTAAAAAAGGCTGGCTCCTTCAATTCTTTGGAAGCTTCTTGCGCTGGTAAATATTGACCCCCTGATTACGAATAACACAAAATTTCAGACCGGTGCACCGTACCAAAAAAGTTAGAGCCTTTTAAATGTCAAGGCCGCTGAGGTGTAGCATGTGTGAGGCTCGGATCATATTTTATTCATCCTTGACTCATATTTGATGGTCAGCAGGCTCGTTAGATTTGACTTTAAATTTCTGGATGGACAAGTGTATTCCACGTATCACGAGCATAAAATCTTGAACCGGTAGGCCCTATACCAGAGACAGATCAAGATGAAAAATCCCAGTAATAAGGTGGACACCTTCAACTCTTTCCACACTCCGTACGCTGGTAGATATTGACCTGATTGTGATTAATACAAAATATTGGACTGGTACGCTGTATCATAAAAACTACAGCCTTACCAACGCCAACCTCACGGGCATCGCTTGTCGGACGTAATTTTACATGCCGCCGACGTCGTATGTGTCATTTTCCTTGGCTATTTAATGTGTGACGTATTATACTACGTTCTTTACGTTCTCAACATATTTTGAATGTTAGGAAATTTTGTACTGTTTTGTAGCAAAGGGAAAATTGTGCATGAGTCGTCAGTCGTCAGCTGATTACGTCGCTTAGCCGGCTAGCCGTAAATAAGTTAGAAACCAAGTGCGTGCTTGGTTTTGAGGGTATTTAACATCCAACTTGAGTTTAGTTTGTCTGCGTTTCCGAAACACGTAGCCTCAAAATCACAGAATTTAACGGGATCTGTAGAAAATGGATAAGCTTCATGTAAATGCGTACGTATCACGCCTAGCTTTATAGGGCTGCGCAAGGTATGGTGGATTCCCGTATTTATTAAGAATATATATATATATATATATATATATATATATATATATATGTGTGTGTGTGTGTGTGTGTGTTATATACCATTTTGGTGCGAATATCATGGCCGGAATGTAGGGGCATGCAGTCCCCCTCCTTGACGAGATCCTGGACCCGCCCTGGACAGGAATTCTACCAAACTTGCATCGCCAACACTTTAAAGTCAATGGACCGAAGTACGTTACCTACCATCCCCATGGGAAACGGAGCCGTAAACGCCAGATGGACGAAGAGGAAATTTTTATAACGTAGAGACAGTTCTCAGGTAAGAGTGCTCAGTTCCTTGTAATTCACTGTTCCCGAGCGAAGCAGATTCGGACACCGCATCAGCACCGCACTTCCATTTCGGGTACCAGCAAGACATGTGCCTGGAACCTTCCAAAAAGATCTCAGGACCTCGTCAACATGGAATCCTACGGGATCCTGGATACACCCTTCTGAAACAGGCGTACGTCTGCTCAGCATCGCACTTGCGTTCACCGCACCAGCCAGAGTTTTTAGACATAGTTGCAAATGAGCGAGCACGCGCACGCCCGCCTGTAGTGACGTCAATGGTTGGAATTATGGCGTCAACGTTCCCATAGCCAGTCAGGACTGCTCGCGGACGTCAATGGATAATGAGCAGCCGCGATTCGCAGAGATAAATGGCGGTGTTACATATATAAGCAAGCTACACATCGAGTTGGGATGGAGGGGGGGGGGGGGGGGGCTCGTGTCAAAACACGAGCTGCGCAGGTCACTGAACCCGACGAAATGCAGACTGTGGAACACGTCATTGCAATCAATGGCAATGAACGTGATGAACACGGTTGTTAATCTTACCTTTGAAACTAAACTGACAAACAGAAACCGCGCTGTGATCCAATTCTAGATGACACACGCATGTGGAACGCCCGCGCAGACATGCTGAATATCGCGGTGTGAACGCCCATTGCTTCCCATTGCTGTACTAGCTTTGGGGAGCGCAAATGGTCGTTGGAGACCGGCCGCGATTTGGTGGTATAACCACGACTACATTTCTGTTTGAAGTTTGTAGATACAAAACGTATGCCTTGTGTATTGTATCACTACATTCACGACGCGAAGTCAGCCACGACACCATTCGATTGTATCAGCACTTCACAATTCTGGGAAAAAAGTTGTGTAAAGCGACACGAAGTCCGGACGTCAAGGGCTCCAGTTGGATGCATGGCTAGTGCCCGCGGCATAAGAGGGCGGTACCACGGTCGGCGTTCATTCGCTAAGCATCCCAGTTGGATGCAAAGCCATTTAAAGGGGAGTATTGCGCTTATTCACTATCCGAAACATAAGGTAGCGCCTTGGCAACCTTATGAAATACGGCATATTAAAACGCTGTTGCAGCCAAGCTCAACCGTGCAACATCTGTTTTGAAAGACAGCAATACAAGCGGCACAACACTATTCGGAGAAACCGCACAACACGCAACAAATGGCATCGAACAATGGAACAGTGCATTATCACCACACATAAAATACCTTAAGAACGCGTACTGGCGCACCGTGTCCCACAGCTACACATCGGACCACTCAGAGCAGCTGGTTGAGTAGCTGCACGAATGACACGACCATGGCTTTGACCGGCTCGGCCTGGCCCGTGAGGCGCCGCTCGATCTTGGCCATGCACTTGTCCGGGTGCCAGAGGCGCAGCATGTCTCGCACGGCGCGGCGCCGCTCGGCAGCACCGTCGGCGGCGGCGTCCACCAGGCGGCGCGTGTCGCGCGCGGTCAGCGCCTCCAGCGGCCGGAAGTCGGACGCCACCAGCGGCCCGTCCTCGCAGTGTACCAGCTGGTGCAGCGCGCGGTACCGGCGCACCGCCTTCGCCAGCTTGGCCGTGGCGCGCTTGGGTGTCTGGCCGAGCCGGCCGCGCACCTCCTCGCGCGCGCGCCGCCGCTCCTCCTCCTGCTGGCGCCGCCGCTGCTCCGCCTCCTCGAAGCGCCGCTGGCGCTCCTGCTCCTCGGCCTGCTGCTGCCGGCGCTGTCGGTCGGCCGGCGAGACGGGCGGCGAAGGCTGGCGGCTCCGGTGCTCGGAGCGGATCCGCTCCGCGAACGTGTCGGCGTCCTCCGGGTCGTCCGAGAGGCACTCGGAGAAGTCTGCCGGCCAGAGCGGGCGCCGGTAGGCCGTCATACTCCGGTCGCGGAGCTCACACTATAACCCTAATAAGCAAGTGATTACATCTATTGTTAGCGGAATCGAGGCGCGTCAGCGGCTACCAACTGCACGCAAAGGACGCTATTCAGCAAAAGTCAACCATATTACTGTTATTAGTCTCGATAATGCTTGGCTTGACCTTGAATTACTAATCTGTCTGGGCGTGGGCATGCATGGCGTATCTCATTTGCATGACAAGCTTGGCTTCTTTTAAGTCCTTTCATGTCTTGTAAATACTGGAATACGACGCCTTCGAAATGCAATGGCATACTCGCATATTACTTGAAAAGAACTGCTGACTCAGCATTGAAGAGCTTCTTGACACATCGTTCTAGTTTCCAGGCCTTTGACTTGGCACCATCGCTTAGATTAAAGATGGTTCGCACACAATTACTCATATATTCATCGCTCCTTACATTCTAACGTTTCGATATCCAATCTCATCGCCGGAGAATACTGAATAGCACAAGAAATACGTTTTTAGTTTTAAAGGATAAAAAACTGCGCACCACTGTTGGAAAACACCTTTTGGTACGGTGAACACAAATAAAGCATAACTAATTAAAGTAAAAGAGAATGCTATTTTTACTCTGATACATATAAGAAACACTCATAATGGGAACACTACAAAGATACAATGAGAACGCTATTGCCACGATCACATCAATAGTGCTCACCGCCCACCACCCAATGGTTCAAGAGTTGTGCGAGAATTTGTCTGTCTGTTTAGGGCCGGAGAGAGTTCGGTAATGAATATGCTTTCCCAAACTTGAACGCGTCTTTTGTCATTGCACGTCCGTAAAATGTCAATATAGTCTGTCAGTTGTTGTGTCAATGTCATGTCGTGCTGGTGTCACATGTTGCCTATAGGTGCCCCGTCACGTAAGTGCATTGTCAGGCGTCGTGATAGTGTCGTTTTGGTCACACCAATGTAGTGTATGGAACGAAGTTTGCAGCCTTCGATGTTGCATTTGAAAAGCTCGTCGGTGCTGAGTCAGCAGTTATTTTCAATCAAACATGTATAAAAGAAAGGATTCTGCCCAAAATATTCCAATATTTTGGCAGAATCCGAAATTGTATATATATATATATATATATATATATATATATATATATATACAACTTCGGAGCATGTGGCAGACACGTCTGAGAAAAGCATGCCCGGCTTCACTTAAAACGCACCACGTGATCAGCCCGAGTCACCTGAGTGCCTTACCTCTGTCGTAATCTTCGAATTTCCCATTTTCATACTGCATCTCTGCCCATATTTTGTCCTGCCAGGAATCCGGGACGCGGGGCGTGTTGGGCACGCTGCCGAGCTGAGCCCGGATCATGTTGGCACACACGGTGAGCGCCGAGATGACCTGCAGGGGCGTGCGACCGTCGGCGTCCTTGACGTGCAGGCAGTCTGGACACGCGTCCATCATCGGCTGAATGATGTTCCGGAACACTGATGACGGGCACGTTCATCAGCGTACAGAACCGAAAGAGTCGGACGGGATGACAAGCTATCAACCTATGCCAGAGACAAGGCAACACTTCAAGCACATGCAACAGTCCATAGAAAAAGGTCATCGTTCTTACATTGCGCATATTTTGGCATCTAAACGTGCCATAAATCAGACCCCAGTGGCATCTGTGAACACAGCGTAGGTCTTTTTGGGCCATCATTTTTGTGACTTACCTGACATTTTTGACGTCTTGATGAGATTGACAGCTGCATAATGGCAAGCAGTTCGCCCGCGCTTGTCTTTAGCCAGGAATATAGCTGGAGGGGCGCCTCTTTTTACAGCCCAAAACACGTTTTCCGCGCCCATCTTGCAAACCATGTGCAGCAGTGTACCACCATCACTCTCTATCACGGACTGAGGTGTCAATTTATTTACTTTCACAAACGTCTGTGTCCTGAGCACCTTGTCTTTCTTCAGATGTTCAATCAGCTTGGCTAACTCTTTCTTGGAAAGCATGATTGCAGCACATCAATACCCTGAAAGGTAAGTCGAAATTATGTCAGTGATGCAAGTAACACCCTTTTCAGTCTTTCCTTTTCATTCTCGGTACAAGCACGAGCTGTGGAATACACCCATATGGGATAGCTCCTAATCTGGAAAACAAATATGATGCCAAAAAACACTATGGGGAATTATGGGGTGGCAGCCCCCCCCCCCCCCACACACACACACACAAACACACTTCGCACTGTGGGGCAAGATGATGTGGCATGAAACCTTATCATACCAACGCCCTGTACTAATTTGAAGTCAACTGGAAAAAGTAATCCTCACACATCAGATCCATGTGTCCACATTAAGGATGGTCAAGAGAATGGGCTATTGGGGTATGTTTTGTTTTTTTGTTGCAGGGCTGGCATTTTATCATATGATTAACACATAACAGCGAGGGTTTCTGGCAACAATTCAATGATACCACCATAAAACATCTACAGCTGGCTTTCTTTGAAGGCCAGGTAAATGGTATTTTGGTTTGGTGTCAGACGGATACATTTCATGTGGAATGTCTCATCGCATGAAATGAACACAGACATATGAATGATGGTGTGGCACAGATCAACCACTTGGGTGCCAAGAAGACAAATATTTTTCATGCTATTGCTCACATGCCTTGATGCCTTCTGTCTGTTAAGCACCCTCTTGTTCATTATTGGTCAATCACATCAAGCCAGATGGCAGCCAACCCAGCATCCATAAGTCTCAGGCAAGGCAAATGAAGCAGGAAGGTCAGGATATCAGGGTTTGGTTTCAAAGGGCAGTGCATTAGCAGCAAAAGAAGCATGGTGAGGGATGGGGGAGCAGAAAAGAAAGTGGTGTGCTAGCATGAACCTTCAAAACCCTGACACTATTTCCCAGACAATAGTTTTTCGAGAACAATAAGAACTAACAGATTCTAAAAAAACAGCCTCACCGCACCAAGCAATCCCCAAGACTGATATATTGACACTCATGTGGTTCATCTTTGCCAAAATATAACAGACTTAGAGGAGATCCCATTTGAAATTTGTGCTGGGCAATAACAGGCCATCCCAAGGAATCCTCAAATCTAGGAGAAATGATAGAATAGAATGACATTGGACAAAAAATCACTACATGACCAAATTATGGCATTCTTTTTTGGCAACTGGGTAAATACAATTAAAACGAGCTTCCTAATGGAACTCAATATTATCTCACTCAACACTTTTCAACATCACAAGGGAAAGTAATTCAAAAAGGAAAAATAGCTTTGGAGCATTTTAAGGACAAAAATAAAACTAAATAGGCCTTCCAAAGTATGAGCACTTGTGACTTGAGCAATTATAGTTCAGCTGTTTTATATCATATCAAGAAACATCCCAATACTCAAGATGAATGATTACCAATGTATTATAGCATAATGGGCAAATCCCTCTCCACATGAAAAACATTGAGTAAAAAAAGGAAACACAACAACACTTAGCTTACCCAAGGTATGTCCTTAAATTGTCCTGCCTTATTAAATACCACAATATGTTTTATGCTTAGCATCCTTAGACTGCTTTGTAATTTATCTAAGCATTTATCTCTGGGGAGCTTCTGCAGGCCTGATCCTTTAAATAATTCTAGTGACTGTGCAAAACATTTCAATGTGCAAGGCCATTTACAGTGTAACCCTTATCTGAAGTACACACAGGCATTTGTTATAATAGTTGACTCATTGCATTCACATACACAATCTAAGGCCACTTCATATTCTATCTGATCAGGTGTGTCATGTGTCATGTGTCCAAGTTAATTCAGCATTCCTGGCAAGTGTTGTTCTAATAATCAACCAGTTCAAAACATGTGACATTCTCATAATCTCTTTTCCTGATGATCTCAAGGGATGAACAGATACATTTACAGAATCAGGGCCTACACTAATGAGTAATTTTGTGTAAGCCGTGAACCCTACCATAAGACCACAATACTCTATCAGAAGGCAGGTACTCTAACCCACTGAGCTTCCAAGGTGGACCCAGATATTGATGCACTGAACCTGGTGCATATATGTATCAATCTTGGTAAAAATATCTAAGGCTACATTTTCAAATCCCTTTCTGTTATAAAAATGTTCTTTTAGCTACTATTCCTTCAAATACCCATGAGAAAATTCCTTGAAAATTAACTCTACATGCTGAAAGAAAGTGACCATATTCCAAAACATTGACAACTCAGATTCACAGGGAACTCAAATTTAAAGCATTCTTGTTTTCAACTCAACCAAAAGCTCAAATTTTTGCCTCAACATTGTGGCTATATCATATATCCGGACACTGCATACAGGCATTATTTGTGGTCAACCTTGGGGTCCAAAAGGCCCAAATGTAATGAAACCATTAATTAAAAGCAGGCTAAAAGAACAGAAGGTGCCTCAAATGGGACAGACAGGGCAGAATCAAGACTGCATCAAACCTTTTGTCAACATCCTTGCCTGTCAATTTGCCATAGTTTGCTGACTGGGCAACCCAGTTTACATCTATCCTACATGTGTAAATTTCAAATCATTAGCAGCCACCCTTCCTTTACAAAATGCCCGTGACGTACGATTCACAGTAAAAGCCACGAAGGCGCAAAAGCGCACGGAGCGTGTTAAAATGATACCGCTGTTATTACAGAGTCCTGACATCACACACCACACCCCCTCAATGCAGTACTTTGCACCGTGTATTTTGAATGCTTTTTACCGATAATTTTGCGTTACTAACAACCGCGCCATCATTTTGTCTCACCTGCGCCTAAACGGCATCGTATACGCGTTGCGTTCGTGGAAAGCTCGCAAAAGCTGAAAATGCCATTATGATTGGCCAGTTGCGTAGGCGGGGGGGGGGGGGGGGCACAGGGGGCACGTGCCGCTCTTAGGTTCCGAGGGGCCCGAAGGGCTCCTAGGAATCTTCGATGAAGGGCCCAATTGAAGGGAGTCGATAAGGGCCTATATTTCGGTGAGACATTTCCAGTAACGCACAGTCGGTTCTGTGGCAGCATGGGCATAAGGGTCCATTTCCCAAGCAGGGACAAAGTCGGAACCAGCGATCTGTATTGTCCGAAGCCCCACAGGGCCTAACAGGGGCCCAGTGTTGTCGAGGGGCCCCGAGTCGGCCAGAGACGGCGTGTGATGAGGCCCGGAGAGCCTAGAAGGTACATCGGGCCCGATGATCAAGTGCCCGATTGAAGGGTCTAAGGGCAAAAAGGGGTGGTCGGGGTCATATTCAGGGGCCCCGACCTGCGAAGAGAGACCCTCAAATAAAGCTCAGAGGACTCTTTACGCCGATAGGGGACCCCCGAGTTGACATGGGGCTATATTTCAGTCAGGTACCACCGTACCACATAGCTGCGTATCGGTATAGGCCTGAGGATTCACTTCCCAATCAGCTATAAAGCCGGAGTCAGTAATGCACACTGTTCGGAGGTCTTGTATCTGTCAGGGGCCCACAGCGTCTAACAGAGAGCTCTGTGCTCGCAGGGGTCCCGAGTCGATCAAGGGAAGTGTTCGATGAGGCCCGAAGAGGGGCCGGAGCGGCCCACCGGAACAGACGATCAAAGGCCCGGTTGGAGGGCATAAATGCCCAAAGGACTGACTGTAGGTCACATAAAAAATCGTGGCCCGTGAGGCTGTGACCTGAAATATCAGTCGGAGGTCATTTTGCACTGTTTGAGGAACCCCTGAGACAATGCGGGTGTTAAAGTCGGTCAGAGACCGAGAACACCGAAAAGCCGGCTCTATTCCGTCTAAGCCGTTGTACCCATTGTGCCCATGTACCTCATTTTCCAAATTGATACCCATTTCCCTAGCAAAAACGAGGCCGGGGTCCGCGATTTGCAATGTTCGGGGTTCCTGGCACAATGAGGGGCTCCTGTGTCGGTCAACGTTCACAGAGCTGTTCGAATAGAGGTACTGTGATGGCAGGCGGCACCGAGTCGGAGCGGTGTTTGAGGGGGCTCAAAGAGGGGCTGAGGGGTCTCTTGAGGCCAAATTTCAAGCGCCCGATGGGATGGCTGTATCGTCCGAGTGGCTGGCTGTAGGTCGCATTAAGAGCCCGGCCCATGGGGCCGTGACCTCAAATGTCAATACGATGACCTCTTGCACCGATAGGGACCCCTGAGACAGAGCGTTCCTCTATTTCGGCCAGAGATCACGAACAGCGAACAGTCGGCTCCGTGCTGGCTGAGCTCTGAGGCCTATTTTTCAAGCAGGGACAAGGCCGGACCCGCGATTTACATTGGCCGGGCCCATGTATCGTTCAGGGGGCGGTATCGGTATATAAGGAGTATCGAATCGGTCAGGGGAAGATTTGTCCTACAGGGACGGAAACGGGAGCCCGAATGGCAGAGGGCCTCTTGTGTTGGTCGGAGCTTTCTAACAATTTAAGGAAACATAAGCAACTATGATGAGTGCTCACATTGAGGTAATAGAAGAGTCTTGTGCCGGTCAGGGGCCCCAGTACCGAACGGTGGGCCCTCCAACCCTATTCCAACATGGACCCGTTAAGCCCAACTGGAGTCTTTGTGGCGGTTACTGGACCACCCGCGGCGAGCAGGGATGTTGTTGCGTTAATTACGGTTCATGCGTCGATACGGGGTCCACTGCGAGGGTCAGAAGGCCTCTCGTGTCAGGGAGCGAACCAATGGGATGTGATTTATCTCTCTAAGGGCCTCCGAATCGGCCAGGGGATGCCGCCCCAGGTCCTCAGAATGACGGCCGGAAAGCACACAGCGCTGGAACAGAACAACTCTTCAGCTCTTGACCGAGAACAGCAATGTGCTTCGTAGTGTTGTACTCAGTGGAGCCCCTTTACCGGAAAGAAATGAGGGATCTCATCAGTGTTAAATGGAGTGGGTCAAAATGAGTTCCAAACGCTTAGGGCCACCCCATTTTGCTTGAGAACGTTCATTATTTTATAGAACCGACTAGTGAAACAAATACCATTAAAAGGTTTGATTGAGCCTGCGCGCCGGGTGCCGATGGTGTAGAGGTGAACGCACCTGCGCTGACCACTGCGCGTCTAGGGAACGATAGGTTCGGGGCTCGATTCCCCGTGATGTTCGCCCTTCCCAACCGGGTGAGAGGCTGGTGATGCCATATATAGCCTCAGCAGCTGAGTGCGTCATTAGGCTTCCAGACACGGTCGTAATCTCGGGAGTAAGGATGGCGATGGCTTGGGTCGCAATTTTCGTAAAACCGCACGGCGCTGGTCACTGCAAGTAACGCTTGGAGGCGGGCGCCATGCGTGCAACAGCGATCGGAAAGTTGTGTCTGAACGCCTTTCAAAATCAATTCGTACAGTTTAGGGATAACACTAGGCGATTTTTTAGAACTTTGAGATTGTAGTCTGGACAGATTAACAGCTACAACACGGCTACCAGATTTTAGCACCACTTTCACAGTGCTGTAAAGACCGGTATGTTAATGTCATCAATCTAAAAACCGCACAGGTGAAACATGCGCCACAAATATTTATAAATGCACGATTTGTTGACCTAAAGCGTTCAAACGAACTTTTAAGGTGTGTTACCATTATCGTCCACCCGTTAGCCACGGCCTAATATTAGCCGCTGGGCTGACACTGCGCGGTCTAAGGAGACTGCAACACCTGACATCGAGTTTTTTGCCAAGATATGCGAGTGCATATGCTCAAAACTATGTCGTTACATGACTTGTATCACTACTCGATCTGACTGAGTGCTGAACATGTTCAGACAAACATTGTCAAACCATGTTAATAGGAATTGTTGGCCCATTTTTACCTCCAATCTACGGTCGTGGAATTCTTGCTATCTCTGTACAACCCAGTTAAAAATTTGGGCAAGTTTTTTTAATTTTTTCGGTTTAGAAAGAGTTCACGAGACCATTGTAAAATGAAGAGCGCCGGCGATTTATTTCATGCAGTCATTTAACACATAATTTGTCACCTTATTTAGCAAAAACTTAGGGCAGAATTTATCTCGCAGTAACGTCCGGCCTTTCCTCCAGTTATAGGGAGTTAAAGATGTGCAAAAATGTATATATATTGTCAAGACTCTGGCTGCGCCCCTGTCATTGGCTGCTCACCTGTCAATGTGGATGTGGCTGGTGAGTATTGGAACCTCTCCGGCTGATTTTTTACCCAGATTACCAATCGCTCCTATGTACATGCTTCAACGGGTAACAACCCAGGAGACTTGCGCACACTGGACCAACGTTCACGAGGCCTACGCTTACTGCGCCTATGCCCAGTGGACCAACGCTTATACGACATACGCTCAGAGGACCTTCGCTCACGAGTCCTACGCGCTAGATGCCTATGATGACGCCATGATCACATTATCGAGTCACTGTTGCCGCGCCCGTCGCCGCATACCGCGGAGAGGGTAAACGAAAGCTAGCTATTGAAAGCATGAGATAGCGCTGTCCGCTGCACCATTTGTCTGCATCTCACCACACCACAGCAAAATAGGATGTCCCATGTATGTATGGGGCACCATGGGTCTGCATCTCACCACACCACAGGAAAATAGGATGTCCCATGTACGTATGGGGCTTTGAACTTAAATAGCCATCTTAAGATCATTAAAATTCTTATTAGCTTTAAAGGCCCCTAAATTAATACGCCAGAACGGGCTCACTGAATGACCCGTGGGGTGCTGGGGATGGCAAATGGTGCCTACCGAGCATCCAAATAAAGCAAATTGTTCTTGTCGAAACTTTTAAGCTACAAGGAATCTCTTTTTGCGTGTTTCTCATTCAGTGCGGTCATTTTCGTATTCGCATTGCACGAGCGGAAAGCCTTCCCAAGAGGTTTTCGGGTCACCGGATCCACCTACATTGGACCCTCCTGGCCCCCCTCACATTTTGGGTTTTCAGGGGACCGTGGGAGATCCGGACCTTTCCTGACCCTAACAGGATCCCCAGTCATGTTTCTGCATACAAACGTTTCCTTACTTACTTTTGACCTGACGAACATAAGTCAATACCAACATTTTCATGCTTACTTTGTGCTGAACGAGCTTTTGCTTCCGAACTTTTGCCTACGAGCTTTTGCGTCCTAGCTGTTGCACACGTTTCTCTGTCATACGAGCTTTGTGCTTGAGTAACATTTGCCTATGAATTGACGCGTACGTTCATAATGCATACGTCTTTTTTATGCGTGTTTTTATTTTTGTCTTTAGCCACTCCGAATACTCTTGGCCGGTCGCAACGAAGTCTTCACCATTTGATGCGACATGGTTAATTGTTATGTGACCTTTCCTAAACCTAATTATCTTTGGTTATGTCACAGGTCACTAAAACACACAGATGTGAAATTCGGTTTGTAAACAGCCCTAAGTTACGACCCTATGAGACCCATCACCACAAGACCTTGCCAGTTCAGTATGCCTTGGCGTGTAAACTACTCTTTCCGCTACATGCCCTTTAGCCGAGTTAAAATTCACCACAAACACTCAAAACCAACAAATGAATTTGCAAACCACCCCATGCACCGAGTCCAAGGGCTTGGAACCTCACCAGTTAGTGCTTCATGGTCGTCAACCTATCCTCTACAGAACATTGAAACCTTGGATTAAATAAAAATCACCAAAAAGGTATCCGAGCCCACCCAGATTGGCACCATGGTCGATCATATAACCTGTCCAGAACGTGGAAACCTTGGGTGAGGTCAGATAAATGACCACAACATCCGAAACCGAAATTGTATTGTCACTCGGGACTGGACTGGAGTCTTACCAGATGCTGACAACAGTATTACCTTAGTAACAATAGCGCAAAACTGCTAGCCCCTGGTTCAAGTTTAGTAAGCTTTATATTGGCTGGTAGTAATGACCAAAGGAACACCACATACTAAACAAAAGAAATTTGGCTGGTGCTGCCATATGGTAACCACTATATCTGACTGGCTGGCAGCTAGCACTGACTCATCCATCCCCAAGCTATCTCTAGGCCAACCCCCCCTAACGTAGCCACTGCCACCTGCCGCAGGCAATCCCGTTCATAGACACTTAGCGAACGCTTAACGCAGCTCAAGCCATACGCGTCACGGAGGGGTGAGTCAGAAGACATGCAACCCATCCAAGCATGAGCTCCAGAAATAGACTGACGGAAGGATCGGCTCTTCGTCGCCATCCCAGCAGCGAGATGTGACCAGACTGAGCCAATAATTTCTTCCCAGAACGGTGGGAGCGACCGAACGTGCGATGCCTCCGAAAGCAAGTTGTCAATGACTGCCGGGGAAGGGCAATGTGTGTGACTGTAAATCGATGTAGCGTACTAAGACGTGATTTGCATTTTATGTGGCATCAAAGATGAATGCATCATAATATGTATTCCCGGTTTTCAACGCAGCAAAATTCGTTACCTTGCACAGAACGCGGGACCTCTCACTCCGCTTATGCGAGCCCACAGTGCCGCTGGAAAATGCTCGACAATATCACTCCCTGAGACCCCCCAATTGCCTCCCGAATTGACGTTGGTGATCTTCGCAAGCAATTGCCCGAGCCAGTGCGTTTGCAGTATCTTTCAACGCATCCGAGTCGTGTCCACACCAGATACTACGCTTCCCTTTATCATGTCGCTTCAGGAGGTGATGATGTGTCTGCCCATGCAATACGTGTGTGTGAAGTTACCAGCAGTTCCATATTCATATTCGGCAGAAATCGACGACCCCCTCGATTTCCACGAAAATGTAGTGCTTAAAGTGCACTGACAACATACGCAAAACCTTTTTGTAGTGCATCGAGCTGTCTGACCTCCAAAGGCCATAAGCGGTCAGCCGTCATGTGTCGAAAAACGTGTTGTATTTTATACACCATGCGATCGGGAATCTTATACAGATTCCAGACTATTGCTATGCTCAAAACAGCCCGAAATATATCTTGTAATGATATATATATATATATATATATATATATATATAGATTGATATATATATATATATATATATATATATATATATGTGTGTGTGTGTGTGTATGTGTGTGTATATATGTATATATCATTAGATGTGAGGGAATATCTTCTGATCTGTTTGGTTTAGGTCCGTTTTGAGTTTTGGTCTGAAATCTGCGTACTCTTCCAAATTGAAAGGTGTATAGCATGCAATATGTTTTTATATACAACGGCATGTATAAAAACAAGTATAGCATGTTTTTCGACATCGCGGCTGACCCCTTATGACCTCTGAAAGTCAGACAGCTCGGCGCACTACAAAAGGTTTTTGCGGATGTTGTCAGCGCACTTTGGGCTTTCTTTTGTACAAGTTTCGTTAAAATCGAAGGGGTCGTTGATTTCTGCTGAATATGAATGTCGAGCTGCTGCCAACTGAACACACGTCTATGCGATCGTAACGCGAAGAAGCTGCACCCGCTTCCATTGGGTGCAGGAGCGGTGTGGTTAGTGTGACCATGTTGACACAAGTTTTCCCTGAAAGGAGTCTTATTTAATCTTTCTTCACTGAATGCTGGTCGTTCCAACGGCGTGCCCCGCAGATTTTCTCAATATTCCACATCTGTGGCCCAGGCGTTGTCGTACTAAGCACCAGGGCTGGAGCCGAGGGGCGCGCGGCAAGTCCGGCCCCTCTCCCCCTGTATCTGGATTCTTTCGTTTTCTCACGGTAGATAAGAATCGTCGTGGTACGTTCTCCCTGAGTACGTCCTCCCATTAGTACGTTCTCACTGAGCTCCGCCCCGCTCAATAAAATGCTGATTGCGCCTCTGTTAAGCACACCTGAGGTCTGAGAGCTGAAGCCTTCTCCGTCCCTTCATGTCTCTCTGGGTCGAGTGACTGGACCACCCTTGCACCACTCGGCATTCCCCAGGTGGGGTGGCTGGAGTCGCCTCTGCGTCTCCCCGTGCCTCTCCTGTGTCGAGTGACTGGAATTGCCTCTGCACCGTTTCGTGCGGCAGGTCCGGTGATCAGGGTCGTCTTTGCGTCTCTGCGTGTCTGTCTCAGACAGGTTAGCTGGTGTCGCCAATCCACAAACTATATTACTTGGGTTGAGCAGCTGGAGCCTGCCGTGCTCCAACGCCTCCCGTCCCTTTTCGAGCGATTTGAGTCGTCCCTGCCCACATCGTGTACCCTCATCTGGAACGGCTGGAGCCGCCTGTGCATCACTCCCGCCACCCCCCAGGTCGGGCGTCTGGAGACGCCCCTGCGGCGGTGCGGACGCTCAGCTGGTGCGCACCCGGCCGGCCAGCTCAGTATTGACGTGGAGCGCGGCCGGGTGGGGTGGGGGCGGTCCCGAGCGCGGTCGACGGCGGCGCCGGGCAGTCCGGCCACCGGGTCAGGAGTCATGGCCGAACGGGCCGAGCCGGACGCGGCCGAGGCGCTGACGCCGGAGGAGGGCGCCGCCTCGGAGGCGCCGCCCGTGCGCCCCATCGAGGACCTTCTGAACAAGATCCGGTTGGCCGAGGAGGAGAGGTATGCGCGAGCGAGCGCCGGTTCCGCGGCGGCGCTGGCGCCGAGTCAACGGCCGCATGGCGCCGCCAGGCTGCCCAGGCGGGCTGTGTGGGGGGGGGGGGGGGGACGGCTCCGTCTGGAGCTGAGGGACAAAGCAGCTCGGTCCGGCCCGATGTTGGATATGGGGCCTTGAGACCGTGGCAGCTGTGTGGTCGAACCTGATGCACAACATTGACTGATTCGTGTGAAGCTGGACAGCTTAGATCTCATTTCGGAGACTCTGACAGCTGACATGGATAGGATGAAGATGTTGCTTTTGAGCAGCTGCGCTCTTTGGCACCAGTTTCCAGACACTGCCCCCCTGCCCCTTCAAGTCTTAAGCCATTTGTAGCAGCAGGTATTGAACCTGGTGTCTCTGGGGGACATGCCCCCCTTGATGTTTTGCCCCCCCCCCGCCCATTGTTGGGCTGCACTCTGCAATATCGGGCTGGGGCCCGGTTATGTACGACTGGGTCTTCACATTGTTGCACCTGGCTCCGAATACTCTATCAGCTCTTTGACGTGAAGATAATTTAAGACATTGCAGGGACCCGCAATATGGGAATAGAGAAAAACACTTTGCAGTACGATACCCAACAACTTCCGTGATACGAAAATCGCAAAAGTTGCGCTTTGTAAGCCGCCAACTTCGCAGTAAATATTTATGCGTCATTGGAGCTTTTCGACTCCTCTGAGACTACTGGCGACACTTTATGTCATACTGACAGAAGGGGGGGGGGGGGGGGGGGTTCCGCGCGGCGAATAATTAAACGCAAAAGCAATAGCTGGTACACTTGTCTAACTCATGATGCCACTTGAGTGACATGTCAGGGCTCGAGTGTTGTAATGTTGGTGATGGTAGCAGATGGCGACGAAAATATTGCAATTCGTAGACTTTTGACGCGATATTTTTATGCCTCTTGAATATATAACATGCTTCGTGTCGTCAACATGGAAATATTCAAACGTGCTGCATGTTTTGAGTATCTTGAACGAGTACGAAATTATCACATCCTGATAATCGAAGGCGATACGAGTGATGCCTAAACAATGTGAGTTCTAGATATGAAAAACAAGGATATTAGGAATATTGGGCTCCCGGTATGTAAAATCCTCTTGCATTCCTGCACTATCAAATAGTTACAGTGTGACATAAAAGCAGCGTGCAAAATAAGTATAGCTGGTGCAATGTATTACACAAAATACGCCGTATGCAACACGTCGGTATTTCGTACGCAATTGCTTACCTATTTGCATATCGTTTTAGCATGCGCAGCGCCACGGACTCATGACTCGATGGGCTAATCTCGGTTGCTCGTGATGCTCTAACTGGTAACTGTTCAGAGAATTAATCTCGAAATCGAACAGGTGAATTTTCCTGGTCAGGAGCTGAGTGATCCTTTCTTCCCCGCCCGGGGCACCTAGCAACTGCCATCCTGGCGATGCGGGAACCGGGGTGCATTGGTCCAGCCGGAGATCCTCAGAGGGATGCATCATTCCGCATGCACCGGTCCCATTCCTGATGCGGCAGGCCCTCTGAACTGGGAATCTGACACAGAATCGACGCGAGGACACGTCACTGACGCAAAAAGATCCCTCACCGGCACAGGGAGTCCAGTGCGTAACTGGTGCTGAGACACTAATTCGGGTTATCGGCCCCTGTCTCCTGGTTGAAACGGTACGGAGGTTCCCTCGTTCGGTACCGTGACCTCTGACGGAGGGCCCCTCGTTCGGTACCGTGACCTCTGACGGAGGGCCCCTCGTTCGGTACCGTGACCTCTGACGGAGGGCCCCTCGTTCGGTACCGTGACCTCTGACTGGCACACATCACTGTTTCATTGTGAGTGCAAACCGTTGCGTTATCATTCATCATGTCTCCTGTCATTGATAAGAAGTTCCTGTCCGATACAAGAGGCCTTTTGAAATACGAGATTCCGCTTCAGTCCCTCTTCAGCAAATGTGTCCATGGCCGATTTTTGGGCTTATTGCCAATACGGGACCCCTTGTTGGGCGCCGTGAGCCTTGATCAGCACGGGAGAGCCCGACCAATGCGCGATCTTTCGAATTAACTTTCGCAAGCCCGACACTGCCTCGACTTGGGAAAGAGGCCCCAGGACCAAGACCGACGCGGAACCAAGTGTACGGCATCGCCTGCTGAATGAGGTCCGTTCATCCCTTGGCTTGTCGTTCGGGCCCTTCGATCGGGCCCTTGATTGTCGTTCTCTCAAGGCCCCAAGGGCTCTTCGGGACCCTCTGGACCTAAAGATCTAAGGTAGGTTACTTGTCCCTGCCCCAACGATAGTGGCGCTCATGGTTCCCTCGTGAGAATAAAAATAGGGCAATTTTGGGGTCCCTCTGGAGTTTGACGCCATCTGAAGATAAAAGGTTCGGAGGTCTCGGCGGTGCCACCCTAAAAGTGGGTGCCTCTTCAAAATACAGGTCGTGATGCTCCAAATGAAGGAATCGGGTATCTCTTTGTGGAGATGTCCGGTTTAGGATTTCGTCAGGATGGAAGGCACAGAAGTTGTGTTGCCTCTGACGTTGGTGCCATTTAAAAATAAAGATGTTGAAGTTCTTTTAATGACCCATTTCGGTTTGGTGCCTGTTGAGAATAAAGTTATGGTGGCCCAAAATAAAAGTTTTGGTGACCCATCGCCGTATGGGCCGATCCGGATTTCGCCCAAGGGGAGGTGCGAACATTGTAGTGTCCCTGCAATTTGTTACTTCCTGAAAAAACAAACGTTTTGGGACCCATAGTGGTGCCCCTGGAATTGGGTGCCTGTTTAACTGACGTAAAAGATATTACGCAGTGTAGGTATTGCGGTGCCTCTTTGCGGAGGGGGCTGATCCAGAATTTGGCCAGGATTTAAAGAAGACAAAGAGATCGTGGTGTCCCCCAGAATGAAGGTCCCGAGACGCTGGTAATAGCCCACTTGGACCTGTTGCCTTAAGTAAATCAATATTATAGTGTTGCGAAATGAAGGTTTTGGTGTCTTCGCATGATGGGCCGATCCATGATTTTGTCAGTGGAGTGCCACAAGTTTTACCATTTCCTTAAGGTTGTTGTCTGTTAACAATGAGGTTTTGGGATGATTTGCGGTGCCCCTGGAATGGGGTGTCCTTGGAAAGTAAGGTTATTACTCCCCAAAATAAGGAATTTTGATGTCACTTGCCAAACGTCATAAAACGGGACGATCAGGGATTTTGTCACGGTGAAACGCACAGAATCTCCTCTTGGAAATTAAGATCATGGTGCCCCGAGATAAATTTTGGTGCACCTCACCTAAGGGATTGTTCCAGGATTTCGTTCGGGGCGGGAGGCAGGCAAAACATTGTTGTGCCTGTTAGGAAAGAAGGTTTGTGCCCTTTCGTGATGCTCTCTGGAATTAGGTGCCTTTTGAAATTAAAGGTTTTGTTGTCGGAAATAATGGTTTTAGTGCTCCTTCACCGAATGGGCCCATCCGGGATTTTACAGGATCCAGGACCCGAGCACATAGACCACGCCATAGATTTGTAACAAGATTTGTAACACATTACGCGTACCCTTTGTGCCACGGCATGCACACTGTCGCTTCTTGCACCTGCCCGCTGATCTCCAGCGCTGGACGGCCTACGCTGCAGGGCCGACCACGTCGCAAAGCCAGTGGGGCCCACGGGACCCGACTTTCGATAGAGCCGTGCCCTTTCGAGCACACGGCTTGATTGAGCGCGAGGCGTGAAGCGGAGCGACCTTTTTTGCTGGCAAATGTGACTGATGAATCAATGCTATCGATCGGGTCAGCTGGGCGCGACGAGGATGAATGGTGAACTGATGCAATCGACCCGGCCAGCCGAACGTCATGGCTGCGCTGCCGCCGTGCTGGTGTGGAGGACTGTCCATGGAACCCGTGCCACGTCAACAAGGCGTGCATTTCGCACTTGGCACATTTGGGATGCCGTTTGAACGTGGAGCACGTACGCAGGCGGGCACCGCGGGGTTGCGCCTGTCATGGAGACGTGGAAAGCTGCGCTGGTTTTCCAAAGCTGGGCTGCGCAGGTGACATACCTGGGCCGCGCAGTTGACCTAGTTGGGCTGCGCAGCTGACATAGCTCGGCCGCGTAGCTGACTTAGCTCGGCCGCGCAGCTGACTTAGCTCGGCCGCGCAGCTGACTTAGCTGGGCTGCGCAGCTGACTTAGCTGGGCTGTGCGGCTGACTCAGCTCGGCCGCGCAGCTGACTTAGCTCGGCCGCGCAGCTGACTTAGCTGGGCTGCGCAGCTGACATAGCTTGACTGCGCAGCTGACTTAACTCGGCCGCGCAGCTGACTCAGCTCGGCTGTGTAGCTGACATATCTCGGCTGCGCAGATGACTTAGCTGGGCTGCGCAGCTGACTTGGCGTGCCGCAGCTGTGGACGTGCTGAGACTGGGCCGGGCATCGTGCCATCGCCCGCCTCCATTTCGTTAGCTCCCAGGCGCAGTGGGCGGCCAGCATGCCGCCGCGGCGAACCTACGGCGTGTTTACATCGGCATTGACTGCGCGCATGCCCGGTGCGACGTGCCAGACGTTCCACTGATAGCGCCAGTGCCACCAATACCACTGGACCGTTCCATATCGTGCAAAGCGACCCCTTCGCGCCCGTGTGCCGCACATCCCTATGGAATCATGCTCGTTTAGTAAGGAATCGGTGCAGCTCTACGCAGACGGACGACTCGGTGCGCCACCCGCCTCGTCCGCTCGCGGCCCGCTGGGCACGCGCTTGCAGGGAGAGCCGGCCAACGGGCTTTTGCGACGCCGCGCTTCCCACGCCCGGCTCGTGGGCGGCGGTGATTGGCGGCCGTCGCGAGAGAGCGCCCGCTCGCCTTCAATCGCGGCCGCCACGCCGCGCCGCTATTAGCCAAGATGGGAGACACGCCGCCTCGCGCCGGCCCCCCCGTCGCGCGCGGCGATCGTGGCGCTGGAGCTGGAGCCGCGGCGGGCGGCGCGGTTATCGCTGACCGCCTGGAGTTCAGGCGGCCCTGGACGCCGCGCCGCCTGTCGGCGCACGCCGCCATCGTCTCTGGCTCCCGTTAGTTTTCCGTTGTGCTCTCGCTCTTACTCTTTCTATAGTTATCGCTCAAGCTTTCACTCTCGCTCTATCGCTCGCTCTTGCTCAGGCTCCAGTCACTGATCGTTCTCATGCTCTAGCTATAGCTATAGCGCCAGCTCTGGCTGGCCTTATCGTCTTGGCTCTCCCGGGCCAGGCCGTATCCGTTTACAGGCGGATGCGGGCACCTCCAAAAGCCGAGTCCGACCGTTTGCAGCTGCTGCCGCGGCGCGCGCAGCGTAACGGCCCGCGGGTTCATGGCTAGTAAATCAGCAGGGATGGTCGCAATCCGTTCCATGCAAGGGGAATCACGATTGGCGCCCATCTGGGATCATTTTGTCGGGGAGCATGCTGATCTTTCATGAAATCACTCAAAGTGGCCTGGAGTTCGTACCTGCCAGATGGCATCTGCTAGCGGTGTCTGTATGTGTTATCTAATGGTGTAACATGATGATGTGGTGGTGGAGGGGGGAGGGGCGTAATGCTCGAGTGGCTAGTGCCCTTGGCTCCCACGTGCCAACCCGGGTCCAAGCCCCGATTCTGCCATTGCCCCTGAGCGCTAATATAGCCTCTACAGTCACTGTTACTCCATAAAAAGGTGCGTGACGATGTGCGTCAGGCTACCTTTGGTTATTAAAAAGACGTGGCGCGGTTTGTGCCTGACTGGCGGTGTCGGTGGCCGACCGTGCAGTGGCTGTGTGTGCCTCCACCTGCGGCCGTCTATTGTCTGTGGAACTCCGCCTGCTACCGTCCGGCATCCAGCGTCTGCCTGCTGTCCATTGTCTGTGTGACTCCGCCTGCTGCCGACAGCGTCTGTGGCACTCCGCCTGCTGCTGTCCAGCGTCTGTGGAACTCCGCCTGCTGCCGTCCAGCGTCTGTGGAACTCCGCCTGCTGCCGTCCAGCGTCTATGCTGTGCTCTGTGTGACCCTCCCGTGCCTGCGTGTCTCTGTGCGCGGCCGTCCACTGTCTGCATGGCTCGCCGTCTATTCGCGGCGCGCCAGCGGCGGCGGCGGCGGCGGCCGGCCGGGCGCCGTCTTTGTCCGCGAGCGGCCGCGCCGGCCCAGCTGATCGTTACTGCTCGATAGCGGCGGCGGGCCGCGCTGGCCCGGCTGCCCGGCGCCTCCCGGCCGGCCCGGCTCCAGCCAGCCCGGCGCCGCGCGCTTGGCACCATGTGCCCACACGTGCCGTTGGCGGCCGGCGGCGGAGCGGCACGTGGCCCTGGAGCGGACACAGCTCGGCTCTGGAGGCGGCTGCAGCTGTCAGCGCGACCAGTCACACGCAGTACGCGGGCACCAGCCAGCGGACGTGCGTAGGGTGGCCGGAGAGAGCGGAGGGGGGGGGGGGGGGGGACGCGTATGCAGGCGGATGTAAGGCTCCAGTGGCGGGATGTTAAAAACAACGATCGGACGGGACAGCGCAGAGCGGTTCACCGCTATCGTGCCGCGTGTTTACGCCGCGCCTCATGCAGTTTATTTTGGTGTGCATATTGTCTTTGACTCGGTTCGCTCCTGCCTGGCTCCCGGTCCGGCACCTGGACGGCCACCGGTGGCGCGGCCCGCGACCGGCTGTTGGCACCCCGGCTGCTATCGCCTATCTGGCGTCTGGCGTTTAGCGGCAGGCAGGTATCCGCGCACCACCTTATCTGGCCGAGATCGATCGGCCGCCAGCGGTATCCGCGAGCTCCCCGATCGGGCTCAGTGCAGATCGTGCGGCGCTTTCGGCTGCACGCCTGCACGTCGCCGGGGTGGCGTGCTGAGGCGACGTTGTGTTATCAGCACGTGACGCTTAACGCCGCGTATGAGCCCGCAGCGTGTAACGCGGCCCCTTCGTGATTCGCTCGGTGCTGAACACATGAAAACAAATGTAGCAGTGGTCGAGCGGCACAGCCTTGTCGCCAGTGCGCACCCACGGGGGTGTACTGCTGTAATTCGAGAAAGTTTGCTCCGCGTCAGCCCGGACTCAGCCTCGCAACCCAACATAAGCTTCAAACTGGAGCTGATGGTGAACAGCGGCGCACCTGGCGACAGCCAGTATGGACTGGTGGTGAACTGTGGCGCACCTGATGGGAGCCGGTGTGGACTGATGAGATATGACAGGAACTGATGGTGAACAGCGGCGCACCTGGCGGGAGCCGGTGTGGACTGATGAGATATGACGGGAACTGATAGTGAACAGCGGCGCACCTGGGGGGAGCCGGTGTTGACTGATGAGATATATTTGCGAGGGGCGAGATATGACCAGTCTTGGTCGTAACACTGACACTCATCAGTCTTGTTGGCAAACCGACTCGGACCAATTAGGGATCGGATACGCTCGTCGGGACATCATCTGAGCTGCGAGAGCTTTGAGATGAGACAGACCCGGCAGAGTGAGACGCGTATCAGTAATCACCATGTTGCCGACACTAGCACCACAAGTAATGGAGCCAGGCTTCTCGGGGCATGCAACGAATGCGTCTGATCACTGATGGAAAGTCCGTCTTTCGGAAAGCTCCGCAGTCAGAAGTTTGCTGACGCGGCGTCGCGCGTGCTAATTCACAAATCGCATTGGGTGGTTATTGCCAGGTTTTGAGTCTCAGCAACGATCACATACAGATTAGGCGAGGCTTGAGAACTTACGGTGACAAAATTGATGACTCTGTGGTTACTTTAGCTTTCATAACTGGCCAAACTCTTGTAAAACATGCTGTTAGATGCATATTAGCCCCAGTGAGCTTAATCCGCACGGCTGAGTGGTTTTCATGGTCCATAGTCATGGTCTGTTTTGATGACCATGGACTGTTGGTCTAAGCCGCAGCGAATTGTACTTCAGGCCTGTATCATGATGTTACTGGCGTGCGCCTGAGGCCACCCCTGCTCGCGCCGCCAGTGCTGCTGCACCTTGGTACGCCGCTGCCCCGACCGGCGGTGCACTACTGCCTGGGGCGCCGCCCGCCGGGGTCGGCGCCGCCCGCTTGCCTCGCGGGTTAATACAGTTGCCGTCTCGCAGCGCTCGTTTCTGGTCTGGGCAGACAGAACACGTAAGACCTGAATAAGGCCGGTTAAAAAAAAACAGCGACGTTGGCCGCTCCCCGACCGGCTGCCAACGCACGTGCGGGTGGGGTAGGGTTGAGATAGCTTATTTACCCGCATTTGCAAACATCCTCGCCCGCAAAACATCGGCATACGCCGTGCAGATTGGGGTCTGCATCTGCTCATGTGTGGGAAGCTATATTTGCTCGCATTCCAGTGTTGGCATAATATCACGCCAGAGCAAACAGAGCAAACAGCTCGCGTGCCTTAAAACTTATACAGCACAGCTTTTAAAGGATCAAATTTCTGGATATCTGGTAACTCCACGACGCTGCAAAGATGTTGGGTCCTTAGAGAGCGTGCTGATTGGGGCTGGCCCGGGCCCAGCCAGACTGTGGTCTCGCCCGTAATAACAATGACGCGCACTAATCGGCCACTTGAGCTAGCGTGGGGTCGTCTGTCTGATTCACTGGCTGGTGTGGATTAATCAGTCGCATCAGCAAACCGTTATTGACTGGTCGATCACATCCATAAATTCACAGGGATTGATCGTCGCAGCCGCGAGCTGACGCGGAGTGGTAGGTCACGGGTGCGACCTGGCGCGGACCGGCTCGACCCCAGCGCTATCTGACCCGTCAGCAGCAGCACACAGCTGGCCGCCAACGAAACGAACGAGAGAGCCGGTCCCTTCCGTGCCGTGCAGTGTTCCGATGCGGCCACGCCTTGTGAGGGCGATAATCTCTGGTCAGCTGCCAGCTGACCCACGCCGGTCGGGCGCGGGCCACGTGACGCGCATACTCGAGGAATCGCGTCAACGCAGCTGAGGTCCACTTCCAGCAGCTCCCCCATACTGCGGTGTCGCCTTCTCCCGCTCCGACAAACACGAGTGCAGGAGACCGCTGTCTGCGCGCGGTCTGGCGCCGCCCGTCGGGTCGCACCAGTCGTCCGTCACCTCCCCTTCGCTGTCGAGTGCCCCGGCCGCTGGCCCCGCCACATCGCTCCCGCGCAGCCTCTCGACTTCCGTGTGCAAAGCGGTCCGGCGGGCCGGTGCCCGGCGCCCGGCGCCGCTCGCCGCCCGGCGCTCGCCCCAGCTCGCCGCCGCCCTGATGCGTGGAGTGACGGATCGGCCGATGGCTTCCGCGTGCGGCCCCGCCCCGGAGCCGCCGCGGACGAGCGCGGTGACGAGGCGCGGCCAGGTGGGAAAACAGACGCCGCCCGTCGCACGCGACTGGAACGGCGCCGCCGGCGGGCGCCTCGTGAACGCACTGGGCCGTACCGTAGATCGCTCTGCTCTGGCTGGTGGGTAAACAGGGGCTCTGCCAGGTGCTGCAGATGGCTTTCCTGTCACGACAAGATGTTTTATATTCGGTTCTCAGGCATTCCGACATTGCACGTGGCTCTGAAGCCAGTAAGACGCCTGCGAACTCGCCAGGGTGAAAATACCTGCAGAAAAGGCTGCTTCCGATCACGACAACACTGGTATTGCGCTTTGGCGTAGCTTCTCGAAACCCACTTAGCGGCCGAGCAGGGAAGCGGCTTTAACTTTTATCGAAGTACCCCTCAAAACGGCTTCTCCCCAAATTTGGCCCACTATCTTCTCAAAAATGCGGCGGGGGCACTGCACCTCAACTGAACAGGAAGCTAGACAGCTGACAGCGTGTTCCGAGCCAGCAGGAGCGATGGCAGGGCGAGGAGAGAGAGCAGCAGCTCTCCTGTCGCCCGTGTGATGGCCTCGGTCGTGACCCAATATCGACCGGGTGTCATCTGCCACCGGCCGTCATATTGGCCGGGCGCCCGCTGTGCGTGCCCGAGCGCTGACAGTGGGCTCCGCGCGGCGCCGCGCGCGGGAGCGGCCATGAAGCGCGGGTGGTCGCGGCGGCTCGCAGCCCCCCGCCACCGGCTGTCGGTGGCCGGCCCCTCGCCCGTCTGGAGCCTCACGCGCAGGTGACTACGTTGTCGGAGCGTCCGCTCCAGAGCTCGGCCCACTGTTTACCGCACGCGGGCGCGCTGCTTACAGCTGGCCGCGGTAGTTTGGGCTCGGTTCAAAGAAAACGTCACTCGCAGCTAAGACGGATTTGCCTGTTCTTGGTTGCTTGGTTGGGTCGGTCGGCTGTTCTCTTGGGTCGGTGTAGTAGACCGTAATTGTCATAAACCCATGCCGAGTGGAGTGATCGGACAGCAAAATGCTCGGTAGTTTTCAGGAGAAAACGAGCTTGACTGCATGTGCTCTACTATGTCGCAAGACGTAAGCGCGTTCAGAGATGTGGGTGGAAAGAGTCATGAGAAGCGGACGTAGAAGTAGACCGCCATCTTACGAATGTCCGAGAAATCGGCATGAAATAAGTTGGCCTAGGTAGTTCATAGCACAGAAATCATGAGAGAGATCTAAATGAGCGGCATACACATACTTCGTCACATACTGTGTGACATATAGAGGTCTTGTAGATGGCAATTCCCACCGGACCAGGTACCACATGTCCGTCACTGACCGTGTCTAATTGCCAAACCCCGGCTAATACAAACAGCCGGTGGCAGATGCTTCCCCGGCAGGTGGGCGCCCGGGGCGTCACAGCCCAGTGCCATCTCTGTTTGGGGGCGGTAAACACGGCCGTATGGTTGCAGGCCTTTCCAAACAGCGGACCGGCGGCGCGGCAGGTGGCCGCGTCTCTATCGGAGCGCCGAGAGCCGTTCCCGCCGCGCGCGCCATCCGGCCCGCGCGGCCCCACTCTGGCCCCGCTCTCACTGCTGGCCTACTCCGCCGCCGGCGCGGCCCACTCTCGCTCGCCACGGCGCACCGCGGCCCGGCCACGCCCGCGAATCACGGAGAGTTGGCGCGTCCAACTGCCGTGGATGCCGGACACGGCGGACTCCCACCTGACGTGGTGCGGCGGAGTCTCGGAGAGAGTGCCGGCAGTGTGAATAAGCTCCGCGTCTGGGAAAACACGTGCGGGGTTTCGATTCCCCACGGTGCCCGTCCTTCTTGGGAGAATGGGAGGCGGCGAAGCCACACAGCCTCAGCTGATGAGTGCGTCGTAGGGCATCAATGATAATGGAGCCTCTCGGAGGCTGACCTCCATATGCCCTCACGGATGTCTAACACGGCGGAATATCACGGGACGTGGCACGGCGGACTTTTACCTGGGTCGAACTCGATATACTCCCACGGATCCCTGACACGGTGGAATATCACGGATGCCTGACACGTTGGACTCTCACGGAACGTGGCAACGGCCTTCTCTCGCGGACGCTTGTCATTTTGGACCCCTATGAATGTCCGGCAGGGGGGGGGGGGGAGAGCACAGACTCATCGCACGGTGGACATGATGTAGCGGAGTCACAGATGCGAGCTCTGCGAGATGATGTGAGATTGAGCTATCCCCGTCTGCCGACTTCTGACACAGAGGATTTCTACGGGCTCCTAACGCGACTTACTCTCCTGGCGCCTGATATGTCGGTTTCCTGCGGATGCCTGTCTTACACATCTTCCAAGAGAGACAGACACGTCGGACTCCTGAGATGACAGACTCCATCTGACGGGCGCCCCGGCAAAAACATGACGCACGCGGTCGTCGCGGATGACGGACGCGCCGTGGTCCCAGGGACACCTCACCGCCGCCGGGCCGGTCGGGGGTGGACGACGGACATCGCCGGACGTGGACGCAGCTGGGCGGGGTCGGGTGTCGGGCCGCATCCGTCTGGACAGGGCTGGCCGGCGGGGGCCGGGCGAATCCTGGCTGAGTGTCTCAGTCAGCTGACGGCCACGGGCAGCCCGTAAAGCGAGACCAGCCTTTGAGGTGAGCTGCGCCCTTGAAGTGGAAAGCCCAGACTGGCAGGGGTGCGCGGCCGGACTCCGCAGTCGTCAGTCGGGCCCGGTCGGCCTGTGTGCCCGCGGCGGTCGGCGGGAGTCGCGGTCCGTTCAGGGACATGAACACGACCCTCTCAGGGAAGTGGACTCGACCCTGCGCGGGCTCCGTCGTGGGAGCCCGTAGCGTACGCCCGGGGTCGTGACCCGACGCGCGCTTTTCCCATCGACCTCACCTGACCCGTGAGAAGGGTGAGTGGCCTATGCCTGGCGCTCGAGGCCTCGCTGGAGCCCAGCGCTGTCACTGCTGGCTGGCCAGGCGACAGTGGTTGTGGTCGGCGGGCGGTTGTGCGTGCAAAGTGAGTGGTGGGTTGTGCGTGATACGTGGTTGGTTTTTGTCGACCGTTGGTCAACGCTGGGAGTCCAGAGGTCGCTGTCCGGCGCTCTGTGATAAGAACCCGAGCGAATTTGCGGTCATTGACAATGTGGTCAACGGGCAATTTCGTTTTCTTCAACCAATCCCTGGTCGATGGCCGTGCAGATAACGTCAGTGGCAAGAGCGCATGTACCAAGGCCAGTGCACCTGCTTTGTATGAGGAGAGTTGGAGCCGACCGGAGCTGCAGTGGTGAGCCTCGTGGGGTCACAGAGTGGCGCCGCCGCCGTGCGCCCTTGGCTGCACCCCTGAGCACGCCCCGTGCCGCACCTTGCCTCCCGGAGAGACCGTGCTCACCAAACAGCTGACAGGCATGCGCCGCTCCGGCCCGCGGACCCGGACCTGATCGGTAACAGGATGTGTCCGCTCACCTTGGTCAGTGGGAAGGTTTGGTAATTGCTGGGACGCGGCCTCCAAATCGAAGCGTGCTTGTCGCCCGTAATGCTCTTGATGGCGCAGTGGCCACATCAATGTTCATATGCGTCATGGCTATCCATCAGAGCGATCTGCTATGTTGGCGTGCCGCCCTTTGTCACGCGACACGAAATATTCATTAGTGCGTGCCAAAGTTTGATACGCCGTATGGCAGAGACACCTCAGCGGCAACAGTAAGCCAAGAAACCTCTATGCTGAAAGTGTCTACCACGTTGCCTTGCCAATTAAGCGGGGAGACAGGCCGAACTGTGCTTGGAACGTGACGCATGAGCGGGGCGGGGTGGCAGTCTGCGAACGGAACCGCAGCAGCCACCTGGCGTTGTTCGTCACTGTGAACTACACGACTGGGGCTGCCCCGTCAGCCGAACGCCGTGTTGTCACCGTGCGACTGTCTGCACACTTCAATTGTAGCGGCGCCGCGCTCGTCGTCTGCCGTCGCATCATTGTCTCGCGGAGCTCGGGCGAATGTGAACAGCTGACCAGTGCAGCCGCGGCTCTTCAAAGGCTAAGCCAATTGTCGCGTCTGCAGCCGGCGGGACGTCTTACTCCTGAGTGCGACGCCTGTCTGTTGACCCGCCGTCTCAGCGGCGGCGTCCTTCTGTCGACGTGCCGTCCCTCGCGACTCGGGTGCCGCCCCTCGCGGCTCGGGTGCCGTCTCAGCGGCGGCGTCCTTCTGTCGACCTGCCGTCCCTCGCAGCTGGGGTGCCGTCCCTCACGGGTCGGGTGCCGTCCCTCGCGGCTCGGGTGCCGCCCCTCGCGGCTCGGGTGCCGTCTCAGCGGCGGCGTCCTTCTGTCGACCTGCCGTCCCTCGCGGTTCGGGTGCCGCCCCTCGCGACTCGGGTGCCGCCCCTCGCGGCTCGGGTGCCGTCCCTCGCGGCTCGGGTGCCGCCCCTCGCGGCTCGGGTGCCGTCCCTCGCGGCTCGGGTGCCGCCCCTCGCGGCTCGGGTGCCGTCTCAGCGGCGGCGTCCTTCTGTCGACCTGCCGTCCCTCGCGGCTCGGGTGCCGTCCCTCGCGGCTCGGGTGCCGTCCCTCGCGGCTCGGGTGCCGCCCCTCGCGGCTCGGGTGCCGTCTCAGCGGCGGCGTCCTTCTGTCGACCTGCCGTCCCTCGCGGCTCGGGTGCCGTCCCTCGCGGCTCGGGTGCCGTCTCAGCGGCGGCGCACGTCCAGCAGGCGAACCGCGGCGACCGTTGTCGCTCCCGGGTCGGCGGCCGTCGCGTGCCGCGCGGCACGGTCGATAGTGACGTCCCGGCGGCCCTCCCCTCCCCCCCCCCACGGTCAGCTGACGAGCCTGGAGGGGCGCCGTCCGCGGCCGCGCACCTCCCCCGAGCCCGCCCGGCCAGCAGTGCTCAGTTTGCAGGCCTGCACCTCCTGTGGTCCTGTGCCTCCCCGTGGCCGTGTCGCTGACTCGTTTGTGAAGAATGCGGTATGGCAGGTGCGCGAGGGCATGGCAGCTTTCAATGGTGTTATTGTTACTTTAAGATCTTGCCACCGGAATTACCTGTCCAGGCATCCTTGCCTACTTTACACCAGCTCGACTCAGCGCTCTCCGCACACACGGAACTCTCCAACCAGCAGCGGGCATTTCAGTAGCCCGCTCTGTAGGTGCAGTCCTCATCCCAGTCGCCGTGCCTATGTAGGCACTGACAGGGGCGCAGCCAGCATTTTCCGAGTAGGGTAGGGCGGTGGAGCTCGTGAGAACGCACCACGCCGATTTGTTGCTTCAGGAGCCATTTATTGTGGAAAAATACGAATGCGCGCCTGGCTGCACCCCTTAGCTGCGCCTCTGGACGCTGAGTGCGCAGTCGGAGGTCGGGGCGGTGGCGCCTAACGGGCGACCGTAAACACGGACGGGCGCCTCGGCCGGTCACGAACCGCCCCGGGCTGTCAGGCTATGTGTCCGACCCACGGCGCCGCCTGCCGGGGGTGTTTCAGAACCGGTCTGCACGTCCTCCCAAGGCAGTGACTTTTTTTCATTTGAGCGACGATCAAACCAACCAAGACTTTCACGCCATTTGGACTTCGTGGATCGCTTTTTTCGAGTTGTAGATTGGTAGACCCAAAAGGCACCAGGTGAACGTAAACGGTGCTCCTCAACAAATGCCTTGCGATGAGAAATTGTGGGGCAAGCTCTGAAATCGAGCCGTCCGTGACCTATCGGAACAGGCTCTGTGCTAAGCATGCGCGATGTGGGCACATAGGCCCGGGGAAGTAACTCAGCTTTTGCGCCCGTGCTGGCGCCGACTCCTCAACTTTGGCACATGCAGTCCTCCGGGGGTCGCTCACGTCTGCGCCTTTGTGCGCGGCCGCGTGCGGCCGATCCATCCCAGCCGGCGCGTGCCGGGAGCCATCTGGCAGCCCTCCTGCGGCGCTGGCCGCTGCGCTCCTCCCCCGCCGCCTGTCGCGCCGTCCCGCCGTCGCCGCCTCTCAGAAGGCAGCCCCGCCGCCGTCTTCGGCGTAGCAGAGACGTGGCGGCGCTGACCGTGCAACGGAACAGCAGCGACGGCCCGGCCTGAGGTGGCGGCCGGCCCGCGCGACCCGCGCCTCGGGCTGCAGCGTGACGTCAGCAAGGCTCGGAGCGTTTCTCGGCGGCACGTGGTTTCCCGCGGCGACGCTTCCCTTCCTGGCCGGGCCATTGGCTGAAGCTTCCGACGAATGGCGTCCGCGTCGGTTGCAATTCGGCGCGGCCGCCAGCTGCGATGCTGTCCGTCTGTACTTTACAGCGGCGGTATCCGATACCGATGAGGCGCTAGGGCACATCCAATGCTTCGTCGTTGACTTCGACGTGGAAGAAGACTTTCCGGCGCCCCCGGACAGCAATAGGAGCCCCCTCCCCCGCCTCCCCAGTGCCGTCGAACGCACAACCGCTAGCAGCGGAGGCGTATCCTGGCGGCCGCCCGGCGACTCATTGTCCCCAGTATAGCTCCGCGGCAGTGAGGACGGTATTTTGAAGAGCACGGCAGAAAAGCGTGACGTAACTGCGGTTGCCTGTTGTAATAAGGTGACTCCATTACTCGGGTTAGTCATACGCCTCAGACATAATGTGCTGTACTAGGTTTGATTCAAGCGGAAGGCTGCTCACCATGCAGGATAGAACATGGTTCGTAAAAAATGGCACGGGACGATGGCGAGTCCTGAGTGTGTAACGCTGAACAGATGCTTTGGTCTTGGTGTTACGGACAGACGTAACCTCGTAAAGCATCACGAGTGAACACCATGTATCATCAGTATCGCACCAACCACAAAACACCATGCATGGAAACTGAAAACCTGACGAACGCAATTGTTGGACGAAGCGATCTCAGTTGATTCAAAAGATTCACTTCCAGCGGTTATTTGAAGCCTTTGCTCCACTGTCCGCAGCTAGACTAAACCCCCAGGGAGTGCTCAGCCGTCACAGTAAAAATGCGAACACTTGGTCGAAATACGATAGATTTTTTTCCGGCCTGGGCTAATTGTAGTTTATGACCGTGTTTTTTGTGTTTCGATTTGCTGCAAACCTCAGCAACGGAACGAGCTACATTCAGTCTTCTTAACCCACATGCCCAAGTGTATGGGTTGCCCGGGACGAGGTTGGGGGTGCACCCAAGTTCCCATGGGATGCACGTGCAACCAGTGCACCCAACTGGCTACGAGCTTGCTTTGAACTTGCAATGAACTGAATGAGCAATGAACAGAGCCGTATTCGTGTTTCACCTGTAGTACTTCGCAAGTCGCTGAGGTTGGTGGAGTGCGTTTACGTGCCTGCTCCTATGTGAACTGCAGCTCATGTACAGATGCATTGCCTGCAGCAGGTGACTTGATTTACACTTTCCGGTGATTAAGACTCGTTAAATAGGACGCCAAATGCGGTTTGCTAATGGGCATCCAGCTGCTATTAGACCGCACGAGAATGATGCGGTGTAGATGTACTCAATTGGCAGTCGGCGCTGCTTGGCTTTACGGGAGGCCAGAGAAGAAATAATTATGTCTTGTCCTCAGCAAGTTAACTGATCGCATATGTTCTTGTCTTTTGGATTTACTGTAGCTGTGTTTATGCGTGTGCGACAGGTCATTGGTGACGATGGACGAATTAGTGTATTGTTTTTAGGGAGATTGAGTGGGCACATGACTTTCGAAAATGCTAATGGGCATCGGAGATAAACGTCGGAGATCGCCTGCAAACGCGTTTCATTTTATGCAACGTTCATATTTGTTGTAAAAACGTATCATTTAATGTTATATTTGTTGCCGACGAGTTGCTGAGAATAGCTCAACCTAACTTTTGAATCGTTTCACACCTGCCGCTGTTGCCCATCGGTTTTCGCCCCAAGTTTTCAATGCCTCAGTTGTTGGTTGTGGGTTCGAGGAGCTGAGCCCGACAAGTTTGCATCTCAAGCCTGCTCCTCGTCATTACGACGCACGAGCTGCCAATCGCGACGCAAAACACCCGGGCAGAACAAGGGAATGTAGAGCGTCCATCACGAGGTTCTTGGTGTTCATGGCGCCGGTGGTGGCGTTTGGATACGCGGGTTGCGGATACTTTGTAGCGAGCGACCAACTCTTCAGTGAAGTGATGTGGTAGAACGACTTCTTGGTCGTTTTGTCTCACTGAGTCTGCTAGCCTGAAGTTGTAGCAAGCTACCTTGTGGTTCCAAGCTGTGGAACTGGCGCTTGTTTTTTGGTTGCTGGCTCTTTGTTATGTACTGGAGTGACCGAGAATGAGCCAGCGTCCGGTGGCCTCAGCAAAATGGTGTGTACTGAATATGTATCTTAAAAGCTTCTTTGATTGCCACCTCTCACCTTTTCTGTGTTCTGAGCAAGGCTCAGTAATGCTTAATTTGGATCAGGTGATGTAATTTGCTTTTGAAGTTTTGCCTCCTCAAAATTTTACCTCTTTGGTTGCAACATTCATTTGGAACATGTTTAAATGATGTAAATGATGGAAGAAAGCTAAGCAGAGTTGAACATGAATTTATGCAGAATGATGTGTGGAGTTTGGCTCCCATTTCACAGGTTTGCTTCTACCCTAATTTCTTGCTGGTCAGAATGAAACAGCTGAAGATAATGCCCATGATTTGGCTACATTTTGCAGCCAATCTTATCCGGCAAGTGGAGTGGCTTACACTGTTAGCATTGAGATGACCTGGAATTGGGAGCAATGACTCTTACCTGTTGATGGCCAAAAAAAGCATGTGGTATAAAATTGACTTGAAAGCCATGATTGGGTGATTTAAGATATGTCACTTTTGTACTTAGTAGTTCAAGAAGGGCAAGTGAAAGACTAGGCATAATGGGTTTTGGGTATCACATGAAACTTGTTTAATTATGACCTAAATGCATTGATGATATGCTTGTTTGAAAATTAGTTGGCATAGAACTTTCACTTTTTAAGTAGCTATTGGGGCTATGTAGTTGGTTGAGAAAACTCAGCATCCACTTAAGCTTCAGGTTCAGCACTGAGAATGGGACAACATTTGATTCCATTTAAATGTTTTCTCAGCTTCTGTCAGGTATATAATCATACAGACATTTTGTGTGTGGTTTGGCTGTTTGTTCTTCTAAAAAGCTGTCCGATTTTCCGTAGAAGAAGCGTGAAGTAGTGGTAACAAAAAGCGTTACCCTGAGTAGAAAAGTGTAGAACAATGGCAGTATAGCTGCCTGTGTGTGTTTTCTTTGTCTGATGGTGTGGCCCAAAGCACTCTCATAATTGAGAGTGCCACCAGTGGAGCACCATCATCCTCCAAAGGCCCCATTTCAAAGCCAAAACATCGGATCTGTAGTAGTACCTGAATAAGTGCCCAGCAAAAAGCAAGACCCACTCTATCAGAATGAACTGTTCTACACTATGTATTCCCAATTTTGATGATATAGACACTGGAAGGCAACACCACTTGCTGTTAGAAGTGTTGCAAACAATTTTTCTATGGAATGGCAGCAGCAGCAGCTAAACAAAGAAGTGTATGGGAAGCAACATGTCTTGTATATTACATTTAAGGTGAAATTGACCTCTTGATGTCACAATTTCCACTGCTTTGTAAACAAAATGTGTGAAACCATTGGACCAGGCATGATCATTGTGATGTGTACCAAATTTTCAACTAAATATTGTAATTCATTGTCTGTTTATCAGTATCATCTGGTGTGTTGAAGTTGATACACTGTCACCATGTCTGTGCCATCATCATTAGTGCCTACTGAAAATTTAAACTCTGAAGGCAAAATGCAGCACGCTGCATTAAGCACCCATATGTCATGTGGTGGCTTATGACAGAATACGATGTTTGAACAGCCTGGAATCATTCGTTGATCATGGTTGGGCCTTGGTGCTGGTGACAAAATGCATGTTACATCATGTGAACCTTGGTATACCGAAATAATCTCGGCATTGCATATGCTTGCAAGGATTGCCATGCGAAATCATCGATGCCCGTGCCAATACGATTAACTTACTTGGTTGGAGAGCACGGAATGCTGCACGTCAGACATGATGACTCTGAACGGTGTATTTGCGCAGGTGTCGGCTCGGCGAGAAGGTGGCCAGCATGAGCTCAACGCTGGTGGAGACCGTCTCCATCAACTACGAGGACTTCAACGAGAGCTTCTTGACGTGCGGCACCTGTCTCTGTAAGTCGTATGGCGTGGGCGATTGCGTCATATCATCCTGGTGCTTGGAGACCCCGCAGCTCAACTGGTAAATGTTCGGACGTTGGACACCCACGAGCGGCGTGCCTGTGGGTTTGTGCCAAGAGACACAGCTTGTGTGATCTGTCAAAGGCAGGCAATCCGCAGCTGACGAACATGGACAGAGCCTGGTAAGTGTTTGTGACCTGCAACGGGCCGTAGAGACTAAGAGCCGCCTTCCCGTGGCCTACACTGTGGTAACGCGAGCGTTCGTGGCAGGATTCGAGGCTGAAACATACCGGGTGCTTTGCCCCAATGTCGTGGCGCTTGCCGCTGGCTTTGGACACGTCGGTGGTACTTTGCCTCCAGCCCACTCATCCGGAGAATGTCGCGCGTGCCATCTGTCGTCACTCTGCACTGGTCGGCGTGCAGTGCTTCGGCCGCCCGAACCAATACACGCCCTCTGCGGCTGGGTGGCGGTTGGATGTTGCCATCGTCGTTGGATGTTGCATGTGATCTGCGTCGTTTTCATATTTGTGACCATGAGGCGCTTTCTGCAAATCCTACGAACGGTTGAAAAGCATGCATCACTTCCATTGTTTTAGTTCAATTTTGAATTGGCACTTGGTGATATTGGATCTGTGTATACGATGTGGAGAACAGTGTTGAGAAGCGTAAGCGTTCTTGTATTGAGAGCTTCACGTATGCAGAGCGAACTACCGTAAAGTTAAGGCCTGTTCACACCTTGCAGACCGGTCTGCAGATTCTGCAGCCGTCAGCTGTTGCGAACTAGAGATGCCACGTTAAGAACGGGCAAGACGGCTGTAAAAGGCTCACCCGCTCGTAAAGGGCGGCTAAGAAGGCTGTAACATTGATTCCTCTAGTCCGCGACAGCTGACGAGCACAGATCCCGTGGCCACCCCGTAAGGTGTGAGCGGGCCTGTGTTACACCTGTGCGCTAGTGTACGACGTGGAGGCGGGCGAGGCGACGTCATCATGCTAGGCGGTAGTTTCTATAGCCAGGTGTCTCCCGGCGTAGGCCGGACCGCATTACGTCCGAGATTGGTTTGGAAGACGATGGCAATGGCTGCCTTCCGGTCGGCTACTGGCACATATATGGGCCAGGGAGTGCCGAAATCCGTTAGTGAGTCGCAGATGGTGCATTCGTACACACACAGTGCGGTCGGTTTCACGTATTCATCTGCTCTGGTTGTTGAAGTGCGACTTAAATTCTTCAAATGCTCTAAAACAGGGTTTCGATGGTTTGCGCATGCGGGCCTGGGCGCACCGATCCATGCTAGTCAGCGCGGCTGTCCGTTTTGGCCGCCGTTAGTATGGGATTGTCTCGTGTCGCTGCGGCGCCGAATCGTCGACATCGGAAACCGGTTGGGGTCTGTGGGTTGCAGTTTTTCTTGCAAGGTAAAGATTCTACCATTTTCTTGTCAGTCGCGTAGGCTACTTAAAATCGTAGGGATATTGCGGTGATACAAAAAAATGTCGCATGATGGAACAGTTAGCTTGAAAGGACGTACCAATTTAAGCGGTTCAAGTTTTACATAATCGCATTCCTTGTTGCTGGTACAACTGTTGCTAGTGTGCTGTGAACTTGCGGCCGGTGATTGGAAATATATTTGAAGTCGCAATAACACAATGGCCGGGCTGGGCGTGGTCGCGCAAGTCGAAATTTTTATCATGGTGCTGGTAACAGGCAATCCGAGGCTGGTTGTGATGTACGTAGCCTATTCTATACTATTATGTTCTGTACTATATACTACGCTTTTCTGTGTACACCTACACTAGTAAACACACTGTTACCGGCCAGCGGCCTGCCGGGCGGCGGCAGCGCGTGGGCAGACGGTAACGGTCCGGGTCAGAGCGTGACCTGCCACCGGCCTGGGGGCGTGGCCACGGCTCGTATCCGTCACACCGGTGTCGTGGGCCGACGGGCGGGCAGGTCACGTTCGCGGCGCGCGCCATTGTTGTGGTGTCAGTTGACACCGGATGTGCCGTCGTGCGTGTGGCTGAGCGGTCGGACCTGGGGCTGGAGGGTTGTATGAAGAGTGAATGGAGGCTTCCGTGTTTGCCGTTTCGACCCTCCCCTGCCTTTTCGCTCAACGTACTTTGGAACACGCACCGTTGTGCTTGTCGGCTCGGTTTTCTCCCGTTTCGTTTGTTTTCTGGCTTGGTGCATTACTGCGTTTTCGTTGCAAGGGTAGTTGCACCAGGCCAGTGTGGTAATATTTTGTATTCGGCTTTGAAGTCACCAGCAAGGACCTTGAAAATACCTGGGTATGTCGAAGAGCTGCACTGGGACGTGGATAAGCGAACTCTGCAATCTGCGGTCCCTTCGGGGCGAATATGTGGAGAAGAACTGCAACCATTATGGCTCTTCAGTACGGCTGTTAAGTCCTGCGACCTTGAGCCCTCACTCGGCACGCACTTGCGTGTCATTATGAGGTCATGTCATGCCAGGATGTCAGTGTTGTGCTGGATGAAAGTTACAGGTGAACCTGGAGTTAGTTGAGCCCTTTGCATATGCTTGAAAGGTATGGAAGGCCCCGTTGCTTAGTTTTTGGTATTTTCACGTATATTCACGTTCGTCACGCACGATTCGGCGACTTCGTAACTCTCCTTGACGTTTTGAAGTACCTGTGGGGCCCGATGTGACGCATAAACGGGGATTTTTGTCAGTTAAGTCCCAATGAAATGCCAACTAGCTATTGTTGAGACCAGAGTCCTTACTTAGCAAGCTTGTTGCAAGGGTGCCGAACATGCCATCAAAATGACTCAAACATCTGAGATAGTTTTCCACAGTTTATCAACATGAGTATTTCACGGAGTTTTTTTACGTCTAATGCAAAGTCATAGCGCGGCCGTCTGTGGCAAAATTAACTCCCTGTCGGGAAAATTGGACGTTTTAATTATGGATTGATCCCACGTGCTTATTGTTATCGTCCATTGTTGAAGGCGTTCACTGTCAAAAGGAGTTCTAGATAACTTTATTAAGACTCATATAATAGCGTCAGTAAGTTTTATCACAGTCTAGTCAAGCGAGAGGAACGACAAATAAACAATTTGGAGTGAAGAAAAAAACGATGGCGTGGCAAGGCTTACGCAGAGGAACATAGTACGCTATCATTCTCCTTGTTCGAGACGCGATAATAGCGAATTGGTATTCGAGATAGTGGACGAAAATCGTGAGGAGGGGGGGGGGGGCATGGTCTACGGAGTGGTTACTGGTCCTGTGCTTCAAGCGCTATGCCTCCGACACTGGCTGTCTCGTGAGATAGCTCGCGTCGCCCGAGGCCAGCGAGCGTCGCTCGAGACTGGCGAGTGTTGCACGAAACCAGCGAGTGTCGCACGAAACCAGCGAGTGTCGCACGTTTCAAGACCACGTCGCGTGGTTGTCAAATCCTTATGAATGTGTCGCAGGGCTTTGGATTCTCTGACTGCGCCACCAAGTGTTACTGTCTCCGAAACCGTGAGAACTACGCAGGCGCTCAGCCCAGACTATTGCGACTACTGGCTGTCCAAAATGTTGGCGGTTTTCCCAGTGCTTAGGCCACACTTACCAAAAAGTTAAGCAACTCCCAATTTATTCGCCCCGTCGATGACAATTGTCTGGTATTGGCAGGACCAACGGAAATCAGCATCGAAGCCGTAGGTGTTTAGGGTTCGGACGCCAAACGCCCGTCAGGGCTCCTCTGCATGCCAAAGCCATGGAAGTAGAGCATTCCAGCGCACTGCGGCATTTATCCGGGGGGACTCTCAAAGGCGACAAGCTCCATTCGCTTATGTTTGGGTGCCATCTGCCTGGTGGCGATCATATTCTTCTTATGTCGCGGAGGACGTCTTATTGATATCATGTCATTTTGGTCCCCGATGGAAACTGCATGCACTTTACTTAAGTGAACCTGAAAGCTCGCCCGTCCTGCAGAGTATAGGCGCACATTTACATCGTAACGTGCGATTCCGTGATAGAGTTAAAGGAGTTTGCAGCCGTCTGTACAGCCGGTACCGCGCGTGTGGCATTCCTCACCGATCCGTGTCCGTGTCCGAAGCCCCCTCTGACCCTGTCACGTGGCATTGGAGCAAGCCACTAGGCCGTGTCCGGGCGGGGCGCCGCAAACACGCGGGCTATGCCCTGCATGCTAATGGGTCGCCGGGGCCCGTGTCCCGGTGAGCCGGACCGTGCGCCCCTCCCCTCGCCCGCGGCACGTGTAACCCGATGCCGGGGAGGTGGCGGCGCCGAGCCCAAACAAGCGCCCCGCGCGCCCGGCCCACACAGCGGCGCGCTCCACCCCTCCGGCGGCCGGCCGTCCGCACGGCCCGCCGCCGGAACAACAGACTGCAGCCAGTGGCCGGGCGCGGCGATGTCCGCCTGCTGTGTCCCTTGCCTGTGTCTGTCTGTTTGTCTGCCTGCCTCCTCTGCTCGTGCTCTGGTATCCCGGCCAGTCTGTTTGATGTGACTCTGCCACATGTGGCATCCGCGCCCATGTACATGTTTCTGTCTGTTTGGCTCCGTACATGTTTTTCTTCCCGTCTCGTCATCTCGCTGCCGTCCTGTCTCTGTTGTCCCATCTCTTTGTTCGTTTTTTTTTTGTTCCTCGCTGCACTGAATCGTGTTCTTGTTTCCCTGCTTTTTGTCACCATCTTCCATCTCCCCGCTCCTATTCACGCCTGCGTTCGTTGCTGTCTGTCCAAATTCATAAATCGGTCTCTAATCGCCATGGACGTCATGCTCGTGCAAGATATACCGTCCCATAGCATTTTCTCCCCACGCAGCAACAGCCGCCCGCGTGCCACGTGAACACGATACTCCCGCTCCTATTCTTCACGCGTGCTCATGTCCGCCAGGCCAGCTCCCGTCCGGTGTGCGGGCGGGCCGATACGTGCGTCCCGCGGGGCGTGCCTGAGGCAGTGGCGGTGTATTTATATATCCTGCCATAACGTATGTCCGTGGGCGCTCTCCCCGCGCCGTCAGCGGACGCCGCTGTTACGTGGCCAGTCTGACCGCCGCGCAGGATGCCCTGCCGTTCGCCAGCTCCCAGAGCCCGGATAGCCGTTTTTATTGACGCGAGCGTTGGGTCCAGCGGGCTGCTGTCACCGTGCATTTTGCTCGGACCCCGCCGTGCCGTGCCGCCGGCGTCTGGTCCGTAGCCGTCGGTCGGCTGAAGGCGGCCCTGTTTGTTTCAGGCACGTACGATGGAGCCGAGCACACGCCCAAGCTCATGCCGTGCTCCCACACGGTGTGCCTCGAGTGTTTGGCGCGCATCGTCGCCTCCAACACCAGGGAGCCAGGTGAGAGGAGACAAACACGCGCGCGTGACTCGGCCAGACCGTCGGCTGTGGCCGTCCGGTCGCACCTGCTCAAGAGGCGCTGGTAATCCGGCGGGGGCCACCGAATAACCTGCGTTCTTTGTTCGCGTCTTCGCTTGTAGCCGTTTTTAGCAGTTCCTTTAAAGGGATTTAGATGAAAGAGCGCGAAACGTTGCGTTGCTGCTAGGCCGCTGCTCTTCCGGTCACGCTGTGACGAACGGGCTGACTGTGCGCCGTCGCTGTTCCCTTTACTCGCCATTCATCACCCGTGGGCTTCGGCTGTTGAGTCTCGGCGGCCCCCTCCCAGCTTTGTTTGCTCTCGGTTGCCGCCGTCTCAGCGCTGGCCACTCAACACAGCTGCCGCGAGGGGACCACCCTCTGTGTGTGTGTCGGGGGGAGGGGTATCCGGGGGCGGTCCCATGCCCGTCTCGTGCTGCGGCCGCGCCGGCACCGTCGACGTCCTCCCCCGGGCTGCACAGAGGCCGTGTCCGCCACCGGTCACGGCCTCTGTGTGTGTGTCGGAGGGAGTGGTATCCGGGGCGGTCCCGTGCCCGTCTCGTGCTGCGGCCGCGCCGGCACCGTCGACGTCCGCCCCCGGGCTGTACAGAGGCCGTGTTCGCCACCGGTCACGGCCTCTGTGTGTGTGTCGGGGGAGATCCGGGGGCGGTCCCGTGCCCGTCTCGTGCTGCGGCCGCGCCGGCACCGTCGACGTTCGCCCCCGGGCTGCACTGAGGCCGTGTCCGCCACCGGTCACGGCCTCGCTGTCACCTCTGCTGTCTGCTGCTGCTCGCCCCGTGTTTTGTCGCCTGCTCACCTGCTCTCCCTCGGTCGTGTGCAGGTGGCCGTCGCCGTCTGTTGCCGGCGGCCGGCGGCCAGCGGCTGCTGCTCTCTGCCGCTGTCTAGCGATGCCTGCCACCATCTGTAGCTGTCTGGTGATAGCTGATGGGGTTTGCTACCTGTTCGGAACCGTTTCTGATGAGGGATTCTTGGGAGCCAGATCTCCATGGCAGCGCAACGCGTCGAGATCGAAAGCTGTAAAAGACACGTTATAATGTAGCAGATAAATATAGCAGCACCAGTTCTACCAGCGAGACATCATATCAGCCCACAGCTCCTTGGCCTAGGCAGGTGGCTCGACATTCAAGAGGTTCCGTGAAAGTCTTCGATGTGTTCTCCACGGCGAACCACGCAATGCCAATGCGTCTCCCAGGGCTGCGTATTATGCGCTCAGCGACGGCTTTCCCTCCCGATTTGGGCACTGTGCGTGCGCGCGCGTGCGGCGCTGTGCAGTGCTGGCGAGACGCGTGTCCCCGCTTCGACACACCGTGCAGCGCGCGCCGTATTGGGCTCGAGGCAGGCGCGATGTGAGATATGATGCTGGAGCGGGAGGGCACGCACGCACAGACGAAGCCGTATCGGCGGGAGCAGGAATCGACGACAGAGCAGGGTCAGCTCGCGGAGTCCTGCCCCGTGTTCCGTGTGTGTTACCGGCAGTGGGGCGGTGTGACGGCCCGTGCCCTGTTTCTCCCGGCATCGCAGTCTGACGCTGCGCACACTCCGTCTTTTGACGCGCTGGTCTGGCCGCGTGCTGGTCCGCGCAGGCAGGTCGTACTCTGCTTACCCCATGTGTCGCTTGGTCACGCCACTGTCACCAGCTACAGCAGTCGGGGTGACGCGGGCGTGCACACAGCAGTGTCACTATTAACACCCGCTGCATCACCGGAACAGTGTCGTCCAGTTCCGTCTTTGTCAGTGGTGTAACACTCGCTGGTTGTAATGCCGTCGTGTCCTCAGACGTGACGGCCCGACCCTCTGTGCTATATGTGCCACCAGGTACGCTGACAGACCGTGTGCACCTCCTGTCACCAGGTGACAGTGGCGTGACCGTGCGTACCCCTGTCCGGCCAGGTGCCGCGTGTTGTCCGTGCCACCAGGCAGAGGCGTCCTCACCGCGCGTACCGCTCCGCCACCAGGCACGCTGCGCTGTCCGATCTGCCGGGCGCTGATCCCGCTGCCCACGGGCGGCGCGGCGGCGCTGCCGCCCAGTTTCGTGGTCAACCAGCTGCTGGACCTGATGTCCCGCCAGCGCCGCGAGGTCGTGCCAAAGTGTTCCACGCACCAGACAGAGGTGGGTCAGGCGGGGAGCCCGCCGCCGACCGGGCGCCGAGCGGCCGCCCGGCCGCAGCGGCAGGATGGTCCGCGGCGTTTTTGTGCACGCGGGGATGGAGCGCGCGCGAGGTGTGGCGCAATGGAACGCTGGCTGCGTACTCTGCAACGCCGGCAGCGTCGGAACTCCTGGTGGTGTTGAAAGGTTTTGCCTTGCGAAACTGCCGATGGAGTGCGGCCACGAGGTTGGCTGGGTGACTCTGATGTTGATACAAAGGCCTGTCCGCTGGTGCGCCGGGTGTTTGCGCCTACCGATTTGGTGAGACCCGTGCCTCGCTGTGTTGTTGTGCAGTAACCGTCGCTAAGTGGGATGTGCAGTACTGGGCCTGCGATGCGGGATATACATTTATGTCTTGCTTTTTGCTTGCTTTTTTGCGTGTCCATGCCGTTGTGACTGATGCGGCGCTGTGCTGTGCAGAACCTGCTGTTCTGTGAGACGTGTGATACGGCGTTCTGCGCGCTGTGACTGACCCAGCTCTGTGCTGTGCAGGACCTGCTGTTCTGTGAGACGTGTGATACGGCGTTCTGCGCGCTGTGACTGACCCAGCGCTGTGCTGTGCAGGACCTGCTGTTCTGTGAGACGTGTGATACGGCGTTCTGCGCGCTGTGACTGACCCAGCGCTGTGCTGTGTAGGACCTGCTGTTCTGTGAGACGTGTGATACGATGTTCTGCGCTCTGTGACTGACCCGGCGCTCTGCTGTGCAGGACCTGCTGTTCTGTGAGACGTGTGATACAGTGTTCTGCGCTCTGTGACTGACCCGGCGCTCTGCTGTGCAAGACCTGCTGTTCTGTGAGACGTGTGATACAGTGTTCTGCGCTCTGTGACTGACCCGGCGCTGTGTTGTGCAGGACCTGCTGTTCTGTGAGACGTATGATACGGTGTTCTGCGCGCTGTGACTGACCCGGCGCTGTGCTGTGCAGGACCTTCTGTTCTGTGAGACGTGTGATACAGTGTTCTGCGCGCTGTGCTGCGAGTCCGGCCACGGCGGCCTGACCGACTCGTGCGAGCACACGGTCGTGCCATTCTCCATCGCTATCAAGCGCATGTCCGAAATACTCCTGTACAAGGCGAACGAGTGCATATCGAAGGTAAGGCTCGGCGGCGGCCGGACACGGGTGCCCACGCGTGCCGACCGCTAGTCAGCAGGCTGAGCAGCGGCAGGTGCCCGATTGAAATCCTGCGACAGTAACGCGCGTGGCGGCTGTGTGTGTGTGATCTCCCTCACATGTGTGAGGGAGAAATCGGTGGTGGGCTGCTCAAAAAGTCTTCTGGCATTGGCTTTTTGCAAGTCCCGTGTGTCTGAACCTCTTTCCTCCTCGGTTCGGTTGTTGCATCAACGCACCTGTGGTCAGTGTCAGAAGTGCTTTGTTATATGAATCTGAGTCACTCGCTTTTGGTATTACGGGAGATCTGCTATGGTCTCCATTGTTTAGCGTTTTATCTGAGCATCGAACCGCTGACCACAGGGTGTCTTGGGACAACAAAAACAAGGCTTCCTTCTCTCCTGTCAGGCCTGCCTGGACGCGAAAAGCCGCGGAACGCGCGGAATGCAGCCGATGCTGTTAATGCCAAGGCGCAAAGGCGCATGCAAAGCTAGATTAACCTTGACTGGCTGGGAATGTAATGCCGCCTTTCCTTGAGACGGTCCCGACATTTCTCCGTTGTTTATTATCGCGTCCTCCATTAACGAGATGGTTGGCGGCCCGTGGCGTGTGTCGTTCCCGCGTGGAAAATGCTGTAACGGTACGGTGGAGGTGTAGCCTTGCACGGGACCACCGCCTCACGTGTCGACCTTGGCGCCTGTTCCCAGCTGAACAAAGCTCACGACGCGGTGCAGGCCGAGATTCACGAGCTGGAGCACGGCGTGGACGCCACCTTCGAGCAGATCAGCACCTCCTTCCAGGAGCTGATCGACAGTCTGGAGCGGCGGCGGGCCCAGCTGCTGACGCAGGTGCTGTCACGGACACCGCCCCCACCCCTCCCCCGAGTGGTCACGGTCGGCCACTGAGATAGGGTGACGCGGCTGCCCCAGCTGCTGATGCGTGTTAGCACAGACACGGACGTTCTCTGGGGCTCACCGTCCTCTGCTGGGACAGACAGGGAAGCCGACACCATCAGGCGCTGACGACACAGGCACTGATGTCCCCTCCCCCTTCCCCCACCCCTTAGGGTCATGGTACAGTGTTGAGACACGGGGAGCCACCATCCAGGGCGCCGACCAGGTGCCGACAACTTATCCATCAGGAGTTTCCCGCACTGATGTGCAGAAACACCACTTCCCACCAGGTCAGCTTGGGACAATGGAATGCTCCCACAGCGTTTGTGCCACGACGTGAAAGACCTTATTCCTATTGTGCTGTAGCACTGCTCACACGGCGCAACGCTGCGTGTCCTAAAGCCTGGTCCACACGGACCCTGCTGTGCGACCCTCGTCCGACACCTGACGTCGACGTCGACACCTAACGTCGCCTGCTCTCCGGCGGCAGGTGAAGACGACCCGCGACGAGAAGAAGAGCGTGCTGGAGGACCAGCTGCGCCTGATCGAAGCCGAACGCTCTAAGGTGCAGAGCCAGTGTGACGGACTGCAGTACCAGGTGAGGGAGGGAGGGGGGGGGGGAGCACTGGCCCCGACCGAGGGGCCACGATCATTGGCCAGAGGAGTCCGCCAGCCGTCCGACGCGCGTGCAGTCCTGACTGGAGACGCTCCGCCTGCGTGGTTGGGTCGCTTGTGGTGCTGATGAACAATGCCGGATGACATTTAGGTGGTATGCAGCTGTGCGGTGTGTCTCACTTGTATTTGCGGCTTTCTTTGGCCCGTTAGATGGATTAAGGGGCATCCAGACCATTGACTGTCTGGGCAGCGGGTTTGACGTGCCCTTCCTGCTGGCAGTGATGTCTTGACCCAACGACTCCCGGCTGAGTGGTGTCCCGGGTTTTAGGGTGTGACAGTGGTGTACGGTCGCTGCCCACCGAAACGGCCGCCGTCCGTGGGCCGGGGAACCGTGTTGCCGCGACGACTGGGCCTCAAAAACACTGCCTGACCGTTGTGTGACGCCGGCGCCGACGCCGACGTCTGACCGCGGCCGCCGACCGGACGCCGCCCGCGTCCCCACAGCGCTGACCCGCCGCCCGCCGCTCGCCGCCAGGTCCAGGTCCGCAACATTACGCGCCAGATCAGCGAACTCAACCAGAAGCTGGACTCGGTCAGCAGCCTGAGCGAGCCGCGCGAGAACGGCTTCGTGCGGTACGAGTACCGGCACAACGACAGCCCGGCGGCGCTGCAGGCGGCGCTGGCCGCCTTCGGCCGTGTGCGCACGTCGCGCACCTTCCCCGGCCTGTGCCAGCTGGGGGAGGTGAGCGCCGCGGCGCACCTGCAGGCCAGCGTCCGCCTCACGGCGCTCGACTACCACGGCGAGCGGCAGACGGGCGGCGGCGACCCGGTGACGGCGCGCCTGTCCGACCCGGACGGCGAGGCGATGGCCGTGCGCGTGACCGACCTGGACGACGGCACGTACCAGCTGACGTTCCGGCCGCGGCGGCCGGGGCCGCACGCGCTCGACGTTCGCCTCTTCGGCCGGCCGGTGGCGCGCTCGCCGCTGCTGTTCGACGTGTCGCAGCACAACGACCCGGTGCGCTGCGTGGGCGCGCGCGGCGACGGAGACGAGCAGTTCTGCCAGCCGGTGGGCGTGGCCGTGGCCGCCGACGGCACCGTCTACGTCACCGACACGGGCAACTCGCGCGTCAAGGTGCTGGACCACGAGCTGCGCGTCACCCAGCACATCCTCGGCTCGGGCCTCGAGGAGCGCGGCGGCACCGGGCTGGCCGTCTCGGAGACCGGCTCGCTGGTGCTGGTCAACTGGCGCGCGCGACAGCTGACGGAGGTCACCGCCGACGGCCGCCTGCTGCACCAGTTCACGCACGAGGCTCTGCAGGCGCCGATTGACGTGGCCGTGTCGCGCGCTGGCGAGCTGCTGGTCGCCGACAACGGGCTCGACCAGGTGCTGGTGCTGAGCCGCGACGGCCGGCTGCTGCGCCGGCTCGGCGAGCGCGGTGAGGCGCCCGGCCAGTTCCGCCAGATCTCGGCCGTCTGCGTGGCGCCCGACGGCAGCGTGCTGGCCGCCGACTCGCGCGTGCAGGTGTTCACCGACCAGGGCCAGCTGCTGCGCGAGCTGGTGGCAGAGCCGAGCGGTGAGTGGCGCGCGCGGGAGCGGCGCACGGGCTGGGCTGCCGGCCTCTGGGAATATCGGGTGATGGGCTGGGCTGTGTGCCGACCAGAGCGGGAATTAGATAATGCGATGCAGAGGAGATTGGGAATAGAGGATAGAGGTCACTGTATTTATGCCAAAGTAAAATACGTCATGTTCCGGTGGCCACGCTACCCTGTGCTCATGTGGGAGCCGCCTTTGTCCATGACGACTGGGCGTGGCACCGGGTGCGGCCCTGACGGCTCGTGTGCACGTTTCAGTGCGCGGCTACTACGGCGGCGTGACCTGCGATCACCTCGGGAATGTTCTGGCCACCCGCACCGAGAAGTCGCGCCACTATGTCCAGGTGCGTGACGTCCGACGCGGCGCAGGCTGTCCTCAAACAGCGCCAGATGATGCTCTCCCCGGCCGGCTGCCGTTACTTGAGAGACGGTCATCTGCGCTGCTCGATCGCGTGCTCGCAGCGGCATGGCGCCCGCCACGTGCTTGCGGCATTCACGAGCTTAGAGTCAGACGGGACATGGCCAGCTGTTGCTTCACCGACATCATGCAAGCTGTGCACCAACCTTGTTGTGAATGTTGCCGAGTTTATCTTGACATTTTCAGCCCCTGGAGCATCCTCCATACGCTGACAGTGTTAGTGCTCTGTTCAGACGCAGGTCGTGTGCGGACTTGGCTATCACTGAATATTACAGTGGTCCCCTGCTGCCAGTGACCGGAGGGCTGGAACATTTATGGCCCCATGTCTCTGGAATGCTCAAGTCCCAGCAGTCACATTCCGCGATGAATAGCTATTCGCTGCCGCCGTTATTGCGTGGCGTAATGCTAGTATCGCACAACAAAAAAACGCGGCTGAGTACGCTCGGGAGTACCTTTTCTGGGCGATGGTCCTTCGCTGCGTATTAGCGGCACGGTCACCACGGACGGCACCATTCTGCTGGACATGTCTCGTCAAGTCCGGCCCCGTACCATTCTCCGCACGCGCGCCCTCTGCAGGCACACCCCGTGCCCGATCCTCACGCGTCGCCCTCACTCGCGCCCGCTGGCGGCAGGTGTTCTCGCTGGACACGGGCAAGTTGCTGTTCTGGATCGACTCGGACGGCAGCCGACTCCGCCGTCCGTCTGGCCTGGCCTGCTCCAACGACGGCTGCGTGTTCGTGGCCGACCTGGGCAACAACTGCCTCAAACAGTACCGCTACCTGTGACCGGCGGGCGCCGGCGCCGCACCCATCACCGCGGCGCCGGCGCGAGGCGCGCTCGGCCGGCCGCCGGACGTCAGCGTCCCGCCCCCCTCCGTCTCGCACTCTAGTCTCGATGTACTTAACTGTGCGTGGGCGTCGCTGGCGGCGTGCTGGCTGAGCGGCGCGGCACAGTCGGCCGCCTGCCTGGCCGCCGGCTGGGCGCCGCTGCCGGCCGGCCCGCGGCCGACCCGCGTGTGAGGCGGCCGCTGCGACGCGCCGCTGGCAGAGACGGCTTTAGCACGTGGCGCCGGCTCGTGCCGCGTCTCTTCGGAAGGCCCCGCCAGCCGCTGTCGCCTGCCCTGGCCCGGCGCGCCTCAGGGGAGGAGAGCCAGCGGCGGCTCGCGCGACGCCGCCAGAGATTGGCCGCCGTCAGCGGTGCCCCTCCGTCTCTCGGGAGTGGAGCCTCCGGTTCGGCCTCGTTCACCTTTACCTGTGCACCGCCGAACAACCATCGAAGTGGTGTCCCGAATACGCTTTATGTACGTATATGCTGTAGCGTTCGTTTCATGATTAACCGTTCGTAGCAAGTTCTGTTTTTGCATGACAGCCGAGTGCCTGACAGTTTGTTGGATGTGAATAAAGGATACGCGATGAAGAACAAGACGATTTTTTCACAGACGTTCACGGTCGTACTTTGTTAATTCCATCGCCTTGTGGGGAAGGCAACATCACGAATTCACTATCACATCACGGTCATCGTTAACTACTCTTCTCAATTACCATACTTCGATAAGCTTCACGCACAACCCGCAAAGGGCGAATAACGATTAGCGTCTATCGCATTCCGAGCTACTACCGTTAATACATGCGTGCAGTGCGAACAGAGCGCCACCGTTCTCCAATGGAGGTCTCGTGTCCGACAATGTGCCGACTTAATTTCCGGTGTGCCTGATGTGGCGCGTCATTTGGGGACCCAGGCGGGTATGCAGGCCTGTCGCCACGCGGCCCCTACACCAGTTGCCTGGTGCACAGGCGGGCTCTAGACCAGATGCCTGGTATACAGACGACCTATATGACTGCCAGAGGCCGCCTGGAATCAGCACTGATTCCTTACGACGCGGACGTAAAACACCGTGAGGCGGCGTATGCCAGGTGGTGTACTGCGTCTCCTGATCAGTGCAGTGCGCTTCACATTTACTGAGTCGCCAACCTGTGCGCAGTAAGCGTTCACGATTACCATGCATAGAATACGGCCTGAGGTCACGCCAGTAAGATGCAGCTACACAGTTCCGGGCATCCGCTACTGCGTTCCTTTAATTCCTACACCTTTTCCGCTATCATTCGAAGTGGATATTTAAAATATAAGAATGCTACGGCCGCCGTGCAGGTGGACAGTGGCAGGTCCCTGGCGCTTTGCAAAGAGCTAGATTTAGCCGCCAGGGAGTTATGAGCGTGCTATTGTTTGCAATGCACCCGAGTAGGCACCCAAGGCAGACTTCACACCTGGCGGGGCGTAGCGATAGTTAACGACATCAAACACATCTGCCCCACTAGCGAACAACACCCGTACAATTGCATTGCTGGTGCGCCAGGCCCACGCGAGCCCGGCCCCCACCCCCTGCGCGTCCGGCGGCGGCCGGCCCGACGTGCGAAAGGAGGGCTGGCAGCCACCGGCTCCCAATTCCGCTAAACTCGCTGGCCGTCCGAGGCGCCTATAAACCGCTCCGTAACGCGGACGACTCGGCGTCGGCCGTCGCCGTCTCCGACCCCGCGGCGGTCGGCTCTCCGCGCAGGAAGCCGTTGATGTGCGGCAAAACGTTCTCCGGGTGCGTGAGGTGCACGTGGTGTCCGCCGGGCGCACGGAGCACGTGCAGTTCGGGCACGGCGCCTCGGTAGATGTCCAGCGCGGCCGCCTCCTCTTCAGGCCCGATCCACGTGCCGCCCGACTCGGCGAGCACCAGCAGCAGACGGCAGCGCAGGCGGCGCGCGTACGCCCCCCACTGGACCATATCCATTGGCTGCAACGGCCGCTGCCGGTGGCGCAGGTCGTACGTGTACTCGTAGAGGCCGGTTTCGGGGTCGCGGCGCGCGCCGCGCACCAGCAGCGCGTCGGCCGCCGCGTCGTCCAGGTCACTGACGGCTTCGACGAGCCGGCGGCGCAGTTCGTCGTAGCCGTACTGCGGCCGCGAGCCGGCCGACAACTTGCGCTCCGTCTCGCCGAACGCGAGCACGGCGTCGCGAGTAATGCTCGGGTGCTGGTCGACTGGGCGCGTCAAGAACTTGACCAGGTCGAGCACGGTAAGCGATTCCACGTCCTCGGGGAAGGTAGCCGCGTACAGCATGGACATGCCGGAGCCCATGCTGTGGCCCATCAGCGAAAAGCGCTGCCAGCCGAAGTGGTCGCGCACTAGCCGGATAAACAGCACGCCCTGCATCAGGCTGTAGGTGGAGCCGACCGGCATGTGGCTGGAGAGGCCGTGACCTGCCGACAAACAGCGCCCGTCTGAACCGGTATGGCTGACATCTCAGCCTGCGTCAGTTGCTGACATTCCCGTCCACGCACCCATACGCGCAGACGACAACATTTACTCTCTCTCGTGGCGTCCGAAAACCGGCAACACATGCATCTACGCAAACTCACGCCAAACGTCAATGCAGCCTCAGTGATCACCAAGAGTTCAGGTGCCACTGGCGCGCCGGGAACGCATTCCGCAGGGTGCTGTGACGTGGGCGTACGGCGGCCAACACCTGCGCCGCCCGACACGTACCGGGCAGGTCAATGTTGACGCAGCGGTAGGTCTGCGGCAGGTGCTGCTGCACGGCGTCGAAGGTGCCGCAGTTGTCGAGCCAGCCGTGCAGCATCAGCAGCGGCCGGCCGTCGGTCGGCCCGCTCTCGCGGCCTGCACAGCGGGCGGACAGCGCGATCAGGTCACCGAGCCGAGGCCAACCGGCAACAGGGCACGTCGGAAAGGTGCCCGCCGCGTCAACACCTTCAACGATTTACCAATGCAATACGTGTGTTCGTTGTCTTATTAACAACACCATAGATAGCCGTATTCGTTGACATTTATTAACGAGCATGCGAACGTTTTTAGCTGGAGTGCAGCCCTAAATGTCTTCAGCTGGAGTTGAAGATACTCTAACGAGAAAATTCGCGCCGTTTCCGTCAGCTTCGCCCTGGATTTTTCCGTCCTCTGCATGCGTGGCGTTGGACACAGACACGGCGAGTCGTTGCCCTCGTTGCACACCGTTATTCACCCACCGTTGACTCTGTGCACTCTGAACTCTCAGCTAGGTGACACACCACGTTCATGAAGTGCCTTGTCATGCAAGTCGCAATATGTGCTCGACTGTGTCGGTCAAAGTCCTCACCTGCAATGTGCCCCCATGGCACTGGTATCTGAACTTCCCGGATAGAGCTCATTCCTCTGAGGCTTTGTGTTAGGAATGAATGTCTCGCGACAAGTCGGGATACGTTCCTACAAAGAGTTGTCATTCAAGAAACCTGAAAGGAATTAACCTGTTAAAGACGATTTGGAGTTTTGGGGCGCGTCTACGGCAAGAAGTCGTGCAGCGCCCAGAACCATCGTACTACGAGGCGAAGTCGCAATTCAAACGGGTTTTTGATATACAAACACCGTCAGCTTAAACGACTGTGAGAGCCACAGTCATTTGACCAGAGGTGCGATGGAGAAAGCATCACAGAGAAACCTACGGCAGATAGAAGCTGATCTGTCCAGTTCCAGCAGTCTGAGAGTCGCTACTTAAAATATCGGGCATCCCTCAATTTTGCCCACTTGACTCGAACCCCTGTTGAATTTTGTACCATTTGATTATTTGTATTCAACTTTTTTCAATGAATTTTTGTCCCACAACCATACAGAGTATGTACTATGCACTCATACAAAGCCCCACTGGATGGGCACTTAAGCCCTCTCATGGCTGATGCATGGAGGCTCTGATAATTGGGGTGTCACAAGAATGCAAGATGAAGCGAAAGTGAGGAAAGAAACTCAGACACTACTGCTTTCAACATTCAATGCTTGTTGCACAACTCGCAACATTAGAAATGCACAATAGAATGTGCAAAGTAAATTTGCTGTTTCCCTTACCCAGGCTGTGTAAAAATAAATTGGGGTGCAACAGCTGACTGGTGGCAGGACCCTGGACAAAATCGCTACCACACGCAGAACTTTACGACCTATTGCTAGATGTGGAGGCTGTCCATCTCACACCCACAGTGTGCCTCCCATACTCATCTGCCCACTAAATGCTGGATCTTTGTTACTGATATAAACAGCTCCCAGCACTTTCAGTTCCAATTTTTGTGTGCACTTAGTCAGTATGGTGGTGTTTTCTACTAGCTTGCATTCAGATTAATGCTGCTTTGGCATTCCATTGTGGAGGTGCAGAGCAAAACCACTAGCATTAGAAAGAGCATCAGAAATTGTTGTCCTTAGTAAAGCTTGTTGAAACTGCCCATATTGCTTACAGCCAAAAACTGCCACATCTCAGAAATTTTCAAATCCAGCTATGGCCCACAAAAAATCAAACACACAACCTCCCTTCACAAGCAAGGGGAGGTTACCAGGCAATAGGTACTTATCATGAGATGCACTACTGAATGACTAGCTAGCAGAGGCCTTAAGGAAGGTTGAAGGGGTCATAACCAGTTCTTCAAACATAATCATATCATAAACTGACTAAAAACTTACAACAGGCAAAATGCTGCATGAGTGGTTACTATATTCACACCACATGCTGTACGACCCATCACACCACAATCTGATGCAGCAAAGCTGCAGTGAGTTTGAACCATATAACACTCCACACCAGGAGGGTGTTTCAGATTTTTTGTAAGGGTGTGCATTTTTGATGATATGTCAAAATTGCCTAACAAAAGATGGCATGGATACTGGAGTATCTTTTACCAAAGCCTCACAGCAGAAAAGAACTGGAAAATTGCATCTGGCCATAACACATTGAACAAAATACACATACATTTTGATAAGGGGCACACACAGCTCCGAGGTATATGGCCCTCTTGACACCACTTAAACAAGAAATTGATGAGCTTCTTTGATTGAACAGAGGAAATGACAGGAACTCATGCGAAGTTAGTTGTTGCAGGTGTCTATTCATTGTTGCATGTCTGTGACATGCATGTAATGCACCCCACACAGAGCCATTAACACTCATGACTATTTGCGACCACCCTTGGGCACTCCTGGGCATGGGCGCCCTTGAATACGATTCGCATGGCAACCAATGAAACAAGGAACTGACTTGTACTTTTTGATTGCACAACGCAAATAACAGTAGCTCATAAAAACTTAGTTGTTGCATATGTCTGTTCGCCGCCAAGCGTCTGTAGCATGCACACTACACACGCAACGCAAATCCCATCAACACTCACGGGCACCTTGCGTCAAACGTGCAGGAGATAGGAGCAAGCGAACCCTCCCACAAAGTCAATGGGATGGTAGTGAAATGGGACAGTATCCCATTTGCGAAACGTTGATAAACTCGCAGCGCTTTTGGGAAGAGCAGCTGTTTGAAGTTGTCTACAAGAAGATGATGTGCTTTCCAAACGGCACACATCAACCGGCTGCTGAAGTTTACAGCCAATCAACTTGGAAATGACATCACATTTTGGTAATACTCTCGCTGATGGTGAACGCCGAAAACAAACGGTATATTGCTTACATATATGACGCTGTTGTGCCGTGTAAGCATGAGAAGCATGTCCCTAACACATTTTCGTGTTGCATGGATTGGATAGGTCGGGATGCAGCGTGATCATTTTATAGTTAAATCCCACAGCAAGTGCCTAAGCACCAGGGGGCAGGCAAACAAATATATTTGTCGCAGTCTCTGACGCTGCTAGTCACGGTAAGTTTTTTTCTTGCAGCAGTGCGCGTGTAAAATGAGTTGTCCATGATCTGGTTGGCTCAAGGCAGGTTTGTCGGAAAAAGACTGCAACAAAATATACATCACATCGAACACAGGAACCTGTTGGCATAGTGACTCTTGCAGGCACATGCCATGTCTTCCTATATTATTCATTGTTAAAAATGGTGTGCACTCTTGGCAAAATGAGCCCAAGGTAGAGGTGATATCCCAGCTGTAATACCAGTACACGTGGAGTGTAAATTGACTTTTACATGACTGTCATTGGTGCACAGCTGCTACCAAGTTCAATGCAGAGAGGGAGCTAATGTGTCAAGACATTTGTATGTGGTTATAGTTGTAATCCAGCTGGGACTAGACCCTGAGACCCATGGATAACCATCCACTTTGTTGACATTTCCTGAGATGCCTGATTGTGACCCTTCAAGTACCTGCTGAGTTTGTATCCCAGGTGCACCAATAGCCCAAATTGATAGAAAATTAGTATGTCTATTAAGGAAGATTGATACCCATGACATTAGAAGATACACAGCTAGTGCCTTGAGGAGGGGGGCACACAGTTGACAAAGTGCTCCCTGCCAAAACTCACTGGGTATGGTATATTTCTTATTTTGGGCATGTTCTTGTTTTTACTTTTCACCTTTCTCAACCAGAAAAGATACCAGAAGATACAGCAAGCTCAATTTTACCTCAATGCCATGGCCAATGAGCCAGTGAAGTAATGTGTTGAAGGACTGCATGAAATGAATATCTAGGTTCTTATTTTACCATTGTCCAGCAGTTTCTTTCTAAGCCAATAAGAGATGAGAGGCTTTGTCAGAATTTGTATCTATGTTCAGATATATTAAGGAGGATGCAAATATAGATTGTATATCAAAAGGGATTGACAATTTGTATTAATGTGTCCAGGCCATGTTTGCCTGGGAATGTTCAACATTCAGATAGAATTAATCAGTGGTACACATGTAACATACTTCTGAGCATCCATGCTGGCAAATCTAAGCAACACAAACCTTGCTGCCAGGCGTTGCAGTCTCCATAGACCGCGCAGCGTTGGTCCTGGGGAAACACTGAGTCGTGGCCGACGGGTGGACAAAAATGATGACAAATGAGGAAAAGTGCCTTTCAATGCTGTAATATTCCGTTCGCTAACGCAGGTTTGTTTTTGTATACCATAAATCAAAGAATTAGTTTCAGTAACGTCCGCCCAAAAGCTCGGCATACAGCCCACCACAGCTACGAAGCCAGCCGCGCCGCCCCACACAGACAACAACGCGCACAATAGGCCGTCGCCCCACACGCAGACTTCGCAGTGGTGACATGATCAAACACAGATACCTGTAACTTCTGCTAGGCAGCCGAACAACTACGGTTTAGCGTCAACTACGGAAATAAACTTCCAAAACACCTGAATACTACATTCCTCCCCCTCCCCCTACGCAAATCTGTAACGATCTGGAGCACGCACGCTCCGTCCCGAACGCCTGAGAGCACCGCCACGCACATCATCGGTACCGTCGCGCACCTGGTCCAGCTTATCGCCAGCACCGCCCGTTACCACCAGCTCCGCTCCCGCCGTCGGCCGCTCGTGCAGCCGGCCGCTCCTCAGCGTCTTTTGCTGGCTCTGCATCCGGCAGAGATGATGATGAGCCGGCCCGGTCCGGGGAAAACCCCGGCTCCACCCGCACATCTCCACCAGACGATACCGGTACCGAAGTCACAGCTTCGTCATCCGCGACCGTTGCCGCCGACGCAGCGCGACGAGGCGCTTCCGCCGTCTCCACTGCCGGCCTAGCGCGACCGGGCACGACCGCCGTTGCCGCCGCCGCCGGCACACGTGATGCAACTTGCTGAGGCGACCAGGATGCACTCTCTCGGCTCCGCTGGTGCTCCGGCTGCTGTCCCACAGACAGATCAGCAGGCTGTTCCGCCGGCTGGTGATCAGGTGCAGCCGTCCAGCGAGCGAGACGCTCGGCGTGCACCCTGGTACCGCGATCCAGTTCCTAACTAGATGCACCTCGCCAGCTACAATCTGTCCCGGCTCAGAGAGTCGATGGCGCCCCTTCCTCGGCCGGAGTACCCGCGGTACCTGGTCCAGTCCCCGACGTCGTGCGAGGGAGGCCTGGCGCTCCTCGTGCGGTCAGTGTACTTCCGCTAATACTCCTGCCGACTCCGCACTCATCTTCGTACTACCTCCTGCATCTTCGTCTTACTGTGAGGCGACTCAGCGGCTGCCGCGTGTAGCTTGATCCTCAGTCGTCTGCCGTGCAGCAGCTCAGACGGGCTGACTCCGGTGGTGGCGTGCGGCGTGCTCCGGTACTGCTGTAGGAACTTCTGCAGGTACCGGACGTGGTTTTCGCCACTCTGGTCCGTCTCCTGCAGTGCTGACTTCACTGTGCGGTTGGCCCGCTCCACCACACCCAACCCCGCCGGGTGGTACGGAGTCACGCGAATCTGACGAGTTCCTACACTCTGCAGGTTCTCAGTGAAGGCTCCGGACGCAAGTGCGTCCCGTTGTCGGAGACCAACTCTTTTGGATGGCCTTCCCGCGAAGTGATCACCTCCAGCAACTGGATAGTGGCTTCTGAACGCGGTTCTGCACAAAACCCTACCTCGATCTACTTGGAGTTGTAGTCCATCAAATCTATCGCGAACCGTTGGTTCTTGGACGCCTCCACTGGGCCAATGTAGTCCACTCGACCTTGTCCCATGCCGCTTGTGGCAAAGGTGCGGTCTGCATCGGCGTGCTGCGTGTCCTGGCCGTCTTGTCTAGCGCTGAACAAACGTCGCAAGCTCTGACGCTAGCTTCTGCTTCGATGTCCGCGCAGACCCCGCAGCGGTGACATGACCAATGACAGATTCCTGTAACTTTCGCTAGGCGGCCGAACAACTCCGGCTTAATGCGAACTACAGAAACAAACTTTCAGAACGCCTGGGCACTAGAAACGCTGCATGACACCAAGTCGTACTTCTAGAAGGTAATGCCGGCGTATATTTCACCTGTGCGATTTTTTATTGACAGTAGGAACGGAATGGTCCTTACAGCACTGCGCAGTGGTGCTAAAATCTGGTGGTAGAATTAGCAGAGTAAAGGGAGAATCTCTTTTTTCGTGCTGCTGTAACTTAATTTGTCCAGAGAACCTCAAAGTTGTAAAAAAAAGGTACGCCCAGTCTCATTTTTGAACGGTGCGCATTCATTTTGAAGGACATTTGGACCCATTACTTTATGACGGTGGTTCTCTCGTGTAGGGTGCTCGCCGCCTGGTGTCCTTTTATGACGGCGGTTCTCTTGTGTACGGTGCTCACCGCCCGGTGTTATTTGCAGTACCAACGCTTATCGGTTGTACGGAAACTAAAACCGAGGTCATCGCTGTCCTTACTCCCGAAATTGCGGGTGCGCAGGCTCAAACCTTTTATGTATTTTTTTCAATACTCGATTCTGCAAAATGGTGAACGATCGAAGGCAACGGGAAAAAGGCCCTCTTGAAAAGAACACTTTGGACACATTGTTGTTCGTGCTTAAAGACTGAAGTGCTATTCCTTCCCACCGCGTATTGTCTTTCGGCTGCCATTCTGGCGACACGGGGCGGGATCCCTTGGCCGATCCGGAGGCCCTTACAGAGATGCATCATATCACATTGGTCCCCCTGCTGACGCGGGCGGCTTGACCCGTGCAGTTGACCCCAGATCGATGCAGGAACCCTCATTGGCGCAGCAGCATCCCAGATCGCTGCAGGTGATCCAATAACCGACGCATAGACTCTAGCTTGGCTTAACCGGCCCATGCTGGAATTGGGTTGGAGTGATACGTTCTCATGTTCCCGTTCATTGTCAGAGGGCCCTGACCAACGCCAGAGGTCCTGTTGTCCGGGGTCACGTCCTTGTCCCTGTTGAGAAAAGTTCCCCTGACTGACTCCGGACCGCTTGTCGACACAGAATATCCTGTGAGGCATTGTCGGCCCTTGAACGATACAAGAGCCTCGCATTGTTCCTGGGATCCCGACCATTGCAAATCGCGGTCACAGCCTTGTCCCTGCTTGGGAAATGGGCCCCCAGAGCTCAGACCGGGCTGCGCGTTGTTGATAATCTCTAGCCAAAATAGGGGAGCGCTCCGTCTGAGGCATCGCCAGACAGAGTAAGACGCCCTCTAACCCACATTTGAGGTCACGGCTCTTCGGGCGGTGGTCCTTAATGTGACCTTCAACTAGCCCTCCGGACTCTTCAACCTTACCATCGGGTCCTTGATCTAGGGTCTCGAGAAACCCCTCAGCTCGTTTTCGGGCCCCTCAAATACCGCCCCCGGCCCGACTCGGTGTCACTCGTCGCCACAGGAGCCCTGTTAGACACTGTAAACCGTAACTGACACGGGAGCCCCGCATTGTGTCACGGACCCAAAACATTACATATTGCGGGCCCCGGCCTTGTTCCTGCTTGGGAAATTAGTCTTAAGAACCCAGGCAGACATGGAGTCGACTGTTTGGCTCCATGTTGAGACCCTGTTTGAAAGGGATAGATAGCTCTAATAAGAGGGCCCCAAAAGAAGCCCTCTCACTGACATTTTAGGTCACGGCACTGCGGGTGGGAGTCCTAGCCCGAATCGAATCAGCCCCTTGATGCCTCAGACTTTTGATTCCTGAGCCCCTCTTTGGGCCTGGTCGAACACTGTCCTTGGTCGGCTCGGGGCCCTTTGTGAGCACAGGGCCCTCTGTTAGGCACGGTGGGTCCATAACAGATACAGAAGCCCCGAGCAGTGTAGATCACTTGTCCCGGCTTTGTAGCTGATTGAGAAGTGGGCCTTCAGGCCCACACCGACACGGAGCCGACTGTACGGTTCTGGTGGTGCTTGGTCGGCGTATGGGCCCACATAGACTCAGGGGTCCCCGATCAGCACGAAGGGCCCTCTGACTACCATTTGAAGATCCGTCCTCGCAGGCCAAGCCCCCTGGATAAGACTCCGACCAGCCCTTCATGCCCTTAGACCCTCCAATGGGACCCTTGATCCTCGCACCCGGGGGCCCTCCAGGCTCTCCAGGACTCCTCGAACGCCGTTTGGCCGAATCGGGCCCCTTTGCCAAGGCAGGGGCTCGACAAAATAGGCGCTATGGGGCCCTGACAGACGCTGAAGCCCCTGCCAAGGTAAATTGCTGGCCCCGGTTCGGCCCCGGGTCCCGGCGTGGGAAATGGACCGTTAGGTCCATACCGCGACGGAGCCGACTGTGCTTTACTGGTGGTGTCAGACCGACATATGGACCCTTATCGACCCAGAGGCTCCTGATTAGCACGCAGGTGCCTCTGGCTTGCCATTGGAGTGTCCAGTCCTGCGGGCCGGGCCCCTTAGTGTGACCTCCGGCCGGACTTTCAGACCTTTCGGGTCATCAAATCGGGCCCGTAATCGTAGGTCCTGAGGGGCCCTTCGGGTCCTGAGGGGCCTAACAGGACAGGAGCACGTGCCCCCTGTTGTGCCCCCCCCCCCCCCGCCACTGCCGGCGCCGCTGGACACCAGTTTTGAAACATGAAGCCATTTACTAGCAAAAGTGGATCAGCACCTTTTGTGTTCTTTTTCTATGCGGAATTTTCCTATTCTGACGTCATTTTACGACCAGGGTACCATCGTAACTTCATCGAATAATTCAATTATGGTACTGATTATGAGCCAGTTTAAAGTGTGAGATGTTCTGAGTTTCATACTAGCGGGATACGTCAAAAAATTGTAGGCGATGGGGTAGTGTAAAAAAGGAAGGCGGCGGCGGGAAGCACTCGCAGATCTGCTTTGGCCACATTGTGGGTGCTACGTACCGTTTCAGATTGAATTCAGTATATTCAATCTCACTGGCCGTCGCCATAGCTCATAGGATGCAACATGAAGCATATGACGGCAGGATCACTGCCATTGTGTTCTAGTCTCAGAACCCACGCTGGTTTACCTTGCCACTGTTGGCCTATGGACAACTGGCCGAGGGACTCAGGACTTACTTGGAGCGATTGACATTCTGTCAGCTTGTAATTATAGATAACTTGGATTGCTTCACTGGCTATGATGGCAATTGAAATACTGGGGGACAGGGCTAAGGTGTTTGCAGCAAAGTTTGCTATTTAAAACATCATTTCCAAAATGGTCCCTGCAAATGGTGCAAAATATTTGATCACATATTTGAAGTAGCAATGGAAGCATGCACAGACTAATAGTGTTTAAAGAGTGGAGCATGTTGACTTTCTACGTCTACGTACGGTTGTACGGCACCCATGAGCATGCTGGAGCCATAAATGCAAATGCAAGCAAATATTTCGCACCACTTTGAATAATTTTTTTAGCAAGTGTTTATCTCCAATATAACCACATGACATCGCGGCGTCCGTTGCCAGCAGCAGCTGATATGGAACACTATTGCCGCGGTGGGGTGACCGAGGAACCGCTGGAGCTGTCCCAGCTGCCGTTCAAGACGCTGCCCGACGACCTGATCTGGATGAAGGTGAAGCCAACCAGCCGCGTCGGCAACATGGTGGGCTATGTCAAGACGCAGCTGAAGAGCCATGACCACGTGCTGTGGAGCGGCAGTGGTCAGGCCGTCTGCAAGACCATGATGAGCGCCGAGCTGCTGAAAAAGTGCGTCAAGGATCTGCACCAAGAGACGCATTGCTGCTACAGGAGGTGAGCGGAGCCCTGGATGACGTCAGTGGGTCTCACGCGGGACGTGCTCTCCCCGAGTGTTTTTCTTGCGGTTTTTGTGTGGTCGTGGCATGATGCCTTATTACGATTGACGTTGTTATACGATATATATTATACATTACATATACATACATATATATTACGATACGATGGACGTCTGGCGATGAGTTTTGTCCGTGTGTGCGTCTAGACAATAACGTTGTGTAAATGACAACGGTCACTGACCTTTGCACCGTTCGACCTCTTAGTTAACTGATGTCACGCAGTTTATGAATCATAGATCCCATGGTTTGTCCGCAGAACCGTGGAACTGTGGAAACCGAAGGAGAACGAAGCTCTGGATACATTGAAAGTGAACAAAGACGTGCCATCCATACACATTTTGCTGTCAAAATCAGCTGTCAATCCAGACAGCCCCAGGTAGGTGATTATTTTGCTGAGCAAATCTTTCAATATTGTTGGTGCTAGATCGAGCACTGCGCCCATCGACCACTTACATGAAAGCCTAACATATTTTCTGTATACGTATCAGCATTCGGCATGTAATCAGCATCGAAGCAGCTCATCGCAGTTGCCCGCATTTGGTTCACCGCAACCTTCTGTGGCATTAATTTACCTTTACCATCAGGCTTCATTCCAAACCTGCCGGGTTTTAGGCTCCCCGTCATATATCACGCGCTTGCGGCGATCGCCACGCCTTGACCTCGCCTCGGCTGCCTGTCGGCAGTTACCAGCCGCCGCTGCAGACGGTGCCCTTCTGGTCCGTGCCGAGCGAGCAGACCACCACGCAGACGCGGAAGCCGACGCTGGCCTCGCAGACGGCCGGCCCGGCCGGCGGGGACGCCAGCCTCAAGAAGCCGCGCAGGCGCGGCCCCCGGTGACCACGAGGGCCGGGCTCCCCACGCCCGATGACGCCGGGCTCTGGGATGATGTTGGGTTCTGTCGGCAGCAGTGTATGTCGCGCCGTTGGGACGCACAGTGCACGCTGGTGCGCTTCTCGCTTTCATGACTGGCGCTATGGGTAATGTCACACGCGATAACCCGATGCAGATGAAGGCGAGACCGACCGGCCGTGGGAGTAGCTTGATCTAGCTGACTGGGTCAACCACAGGCTGATCGGTCGCCTGAAGAGGGCGTTTTGCTGGCGCTGTAGGCGCACTCGCCAGTCTGGTACGTAGAAGTGATGTATGCGAAGTTCAAGATCATGCGACTGGACGATGCAGTAGCCGCCTGCCCTCACGCGGCTGACCTGCGTTTTGCCTATTTGGAACACGCCCCAGTCGGTCACCGAGCCATTCCCGATGCACAAGCGGGTGATACCGGTCACCGGCCGGGGCCGGACCTGACCTGGCGTCAGAGCGTGTCCCAGAGCCTGCCACACTGAGCCAGTGTCTTCTCGGATGATCCCCGGCGTGAGGCGGGCTTGGGTGAGCTGGCTTGGTGTCGGAGGTCACCCGAAGCTGGTGTCTTTCCGGACGATCCCCCGACGAGAGTTGGGCATGGTGGTCCGCGCGCTAGTGATATGCACCGAAGACCGCATTAAGGGACGTATTCACCGCTGGTCCACGAGTCTGTCTCAGGGGTGCTGCGTTGTGCTCGTGTTCGCGCGAGCGCCCATGTGATTTTTGAGTGTTGGGTGCAGCTCCATACATTGTCTTTGAAATGTTGGAGGTTCCTATACATTTATTCATGCCCGGTTCGCACAGATGACAGCAACGTGCATGTCTGGCAAGAAGAATTAAAACGCGTTCTTCACAAAGCGTCACAATGTCAAAGCAATGTGCAATTCACCGCTAACGCCCAAGAGTTAAGTTAATCTTTTCATTGTTTAAGTATCGATGGATCCACATAATGCGCCGCAAAATATGACATGTTTTTCACGCATTCGTTTACATTCAGTTCATTGCTAGAGGGTGTTCCATCGACTACCTGTACGAAGCATCTCCCACTGGCAGGCATATACTATCATCTAACCACTGCAGTTATCACTGCACACACCTCGCCACGGGCTTTTCCACCATCGCCACCTTAGCCACACCATTTCATGTAACTCAACACATACAAAACATAAGCACAAGCTTCGGTCTGCAAAATAGGAGACTCGGTACATGCCCACGGGCCGCGTACAGCGCGCGCAGTTCTACAGGCTGCAAAATACGAGACCCAGCACGTCCACGCCGGAACAGAATTCCGCGTCCACTGCGCGTAGTTCCACGGGCGTGAGTCGCACCAACCCGGCTCGCCTGTGCTGCGGTCGTCACCACGGTGCCGGCGCCTGCGTCCGTCGCTCGCGCACACCGCCGGCCGCTCGCGACGACACTCCTAGGCCTCGGACTCCTCGCCCTGCACGTCCTCCTCGAGGATGGGTACGTTGAGGTTCTCTTTGGTCATCAGGCCGTACTTGGTGACGAAGGTGGTGAACCGGCGGCAGAGGTGGGTCTCGGCCTGCGGGAGGCGGGGCGCGCGCGCACGGTGAGCACATCACACGCGAAGCAGGGTGGCGGGAGGTGTGGCGGTCACAGCTCGGTGGGACGTGGACCAGTGCCACGGCTGGTCCGCTGCCGCAGCTTCGTGAAGCTGGGAGTTCGCTGTTGTATTCCGCCATCACGCGTGGCACTGATGACGGTATGGTGACTTCGCTTGACGCGAGGACAGCAAACCTTGTAGCTTGTAAAGGTGAGCTTGTAAAGGTCAAAAAATTTAGATGGTCGATGCGCCGGCTGGATCGGACATCTGTTTTGGCTATCAATTCGATCAATTAGAGGTAGTCTAGCGAGCTCAAAAACGCGACCAATTCAGGGCACAACACCGGCGGCCGCCTAGACAGACCCTTTTCAACCACATCTCCCACTACTATGCCGTATTCGCCAGGGGACTAAACATCAACAAACGTACCTCGAATTCGTCAAACAGCTGTCGGTGGTGGAAGTAGGCGTGCGAGAAGATCCGGTACACCCGCCGGCACACGGAGCCCAGCTTGGAGACGGACGACTCGCGGATGCTCACCCTGGCGACGGCGCGACACTCATCAACCGACGCAGCCCGGCTCGCGCCAGGCGTCCGCGGCAGGCGATACAGGCGTGCGCTGCGCCTCGGCCCAGCTGTCCACAGAAAGCCCCGTAGCATCGAAAGCGTCCTAGCGCGGTGCGGGTTCACCGGCTATCGCGTCGCGGGAAGAAAACAGGAAACGATACGTAGAGAACCACCACCGTACGGCGCCTCGAATTGGCGCTGCAACTTTCGCCGACGTGCCGGCAAGCACCACTCCATTGCGGTTCAGCACCGGGCTCGCAGCACGAATGTCCCCGACTGCAGGGCGTTGGTACCTCCCCAGCATCCCGTTCCGCCCGGTGCCGTCCGGGCACCCGTCAAACCGTACCGGCTCGGGAAGTACTTGTTGCTGTTGAGCAGGCAAGCGGCGCCGTCCAGCGTGTGGCGCGTGTAGTCGATGGCCGAACACTCCTTGGGCGTCTTGTGCGCGGCGCAGAGGAAGATCCACTGTTCGGTGGCCGTCATCTGGGTGCACGTGTCCGGCTGGCAGCCCAGCTGCAGCTTCACCGCCAGCCCGTTCAGCTCCATGCAGAACTGCCTGCAAGACCGACGGCAAGAAGGTTCCATGGGAAATGCCAGGTCGCAGCCACATGCTAGATGCAGCATGCAGTGGGCAGCGCAACTGCTATGATGAACCTTCCGATTTCCATTAACTGGCAGTTCTTACGCTGACGTGCGTATCACTAACGCACCGCCAGCAGCCCCACGCGCGTGCGCATGCGCACTTCCGGATTGTTTGACGTGAATGTTAACAGGATGTCTGAGATGTTCTCGAGTCCTTTACTAGGTTCTAGTACGACTCCAACATGTTCTCAGCACTAGGCAAATTAAATTAAAGGAACTGCACGATTTATATTCCCTATTTTTTTATTTATTTCAGCTGCAAATAAGTAAGAACGCCCTAAGATCTATGGAAATGGTCATGAAATTTGCTACCTTGGTAATTGTAGCATTGCAATGCGGGTAATATTCATTACTTTTCGTGAAAATACACAACTGGTCAAGGCTACCATCCAGACCTCAGGCCGAGCCATTTCCCTTCAATGTCGATATGAGAGGGAATCATCAATCACGGTCCTACATGTGTAACGACGTCATGTTAAAACACCATAGCTAAGTCATACAGTGGTAAAAACATATCTGATGCCAGAAATGACCTCGTGTTGCCATCTGTCACATGGACAACAATATTCAGCTATTTCGCAGAAAGCACGCCGTGGCACCGTCGCAGTCTGTAACATCATTCGTGCGGATAAAGCTAAATCAATTAACTTTCTGTTATTTTTGGGCTTGTAACACTTTGATCCACTTTTTTGGACCTATCTCATTTTTATGGTGAAAAAACAACATACAATGCCTTCCATTTTTTCCCACGAAATTACGCCCCTTCTTCGCCTTCCTCATGTGCATGATTATCAACCATGTAATGCAACATATCCATCGCAAACATGATGAAAACTAGATGCCAAAAATGATGAGTTTTCAAACACACGCAATGACAGAACAGTTGCAGGACACAAGTATGTCGTACGTATTGCAGATGGACCCACCAAACATCACAATAATTCCCACGGGAGATGACCAACGCATGGTTAGTGGGACCAGCTTCCATTAGAATCAAGACAGGATTCCGCAGGATCTCCGAGACACCAAGCTTCCCTCAGGATCGGGACAGGATTCCACAGGATATTCGAGACACCAAGCTTCCATCACGGTTAGGACAGGATTCCGCAGGATCTCCAAGACACCAGTCCATGCCCCGGGCCCGGAGCCGGGCCACCCTACAGCGGCGAGGTTCGGTGGGGCGCATCCCTCACCTGAGGTGCTCGTACTTCCAGACGCCCTCGTCCTGCTGCTCGGGCGCCGTCAGGATGGTCTCCACGCAGGACGGATCCTTACGCACCGTCTGCTGGATAAACTGCTGTACCGCCAGCGTGCTGTCCATCTCCTCGAACAGCTCGTCCGGCCAGCCGTAGAAGTCCTGCCGCACCCACCAGCCCATAGTTAGCTCACAGCGCACGGTTTCAACTTTTTCATCACCGGGGGAAACGAACACCGGGAAAAGCTTTCAAATTAAAATATCCACTGGAACATTAAAATCAATGGATGCAACCGAAAAATCTGCCCAGTGCCATAAACACTTGCAAAATCAAATGCAATTTAAATGATCTGGAACATATTTCATAACAGCAAACATGCTTAACCAATGCTTACTAAACAGGTTCGTCCATTCTATTCTGTCACACAGTAACGTTTCATTTGGAAAAATGGAGGGTAACCTACCGATCTCTTTGTTCCTGGACGATTCCTTCTGATGATGGGAGCCTCCGTCATGATTATCTAAAACTGTCCGATGAAAGGGATAGAGCTAGCCTGAAAATGAAAATGTTAGCAAGGGTGTCAGAGCTTGCCAACATTTGGGTCCACAATTTTTATTTATTCATTTTATCATGAAATGCTAAATGGCTCATGCAAAATAGAAAAGCAATGAATGCCAATTTAACACTTGAAACACTTGAAAGGGCAGCAGTCTTTGGCCCGATTCATGCATGAACGGGTGCTCTTCGGGTTAAGATAGCTCTGTGTGGACATGATCGCCTGATAATGGGGCAAGTTTATGGGGCCCCAGCTCAAAAGGATGCCAGCCACCTGAAGCTACATGCTCTGTCCTACAGGAAGCACTGGTAAGAAGGCCCAGTTACTTGGTGGTGGTAGGCAACTTTAAGCACAGGGAAATCAAGCAGCATGTAGGGACCTCCAGAACATCAGCTACTCACTACACCTGAAAGTTCCTCTCCAGAGCGAAGGCTGGGTCCGCATGGTACAGCATGTAAATTCACCAACCCATGTCATGCCAGCCTGTGAGATAAGTATAATAGACCTAGTGTTTTCAGTGAAGGGAGAGAATCATCAGAGTTGGAGCATGCTTATCTGCTGGGAGGCAGCCATCAACAATGTTTGAAATTCACCATTGCATGTTGCAGAGTACATGCAGGGGAAGGGTACCCACAGAAAATATTAATCAAGGAGACTGTAAGTGAATGCAGAGGCTTTGCAGGGTCTGGATGTTGGACATCTGATAGATACTGTGAGGTACAAATAGCCTGGTAAATTTGGAATGAGGTGTAGAGGTGTCCCATTTAGTGGAAAAATTTGCTCCTCTGGGAAAGAAAAAAAATGAAGAAAGCATGCATATAGCAACCACAAACTTATTCAGGACAAGAGGAGACAGGATACACTATACCAAATACTAACTAAACTAGATACTTAACTAGAGATAAACTAGAAGACTAAAGAAAACTTAAGATAAACTAGAAACTAATGGAAATACATATGTATATGTCCTGCTAAATAAGGTAAATGGGAAGATAGCAAAGTACTGGCTTCAGAGGCTCCCAAGAAAACCTTTGTGATGGCAAGTGGGGAAGATAGCTGAGCAGATCCTGCATAATTCAAAAGAGAGAGGGAGAGAGTCTAAGACCTGAGCAGAGCAGAGAGCACCAGGGCAAGAACAGGAACAGAGTAGGCACAGGCATTAAATTGGCATTTCAGTAGCATTTTTGTCCCACACATTTGTTGAGCATACCTCCTATAGCTCTAACATTCAATAGCAGATTCCTTTCTGAAGTTGATATCATGCAGGAGGCAGTGAGCAAGAAGCTGGGCAGGCTAGATGCATGTAAGGCACTAGATCCAGGTCCTGGTGACCTTCAGCCAATAATTTCGAAGGAGCTGACACTCATGTTAGGTAAGCTACTTGCAACCATTTTTGGTAAGCCCCTGGAATTTGGAACCTTTCTTGCCCTATAGAAGGAGGCATATGTAATCCCACTTTTCAAGAAAAAGGATAGGGCAAAGCCATGCAATTACTGACCTGCCAGTTTAACTGCAGTTGCATGCAAGGTCATAAAGTTTTTCATTGGGGTTCTACATTGCAGGCTCCTAGTGAAACCTATTGAAAAGCTGGGAGCTTGTGGAAAAGTTCTGAAGTAGATCCCAGTGTTCCTCGCTGGGCCTCAACACCAAGATTCTCAAAAGATCTGCAATACCACTGGTAGAAATGCTCTGCAACACAATGTCACAGAATTGGATGGGTAGGTGCACATGTAGTGACTCCTTATTTCACAAAGTGTATAACACAGTATCTTAGGTCAGAAAGTCACCAACAGGAGTACACTGCACAAGGACAGGACATTGAAGCAGCTGATGGTGAGGACCTGGGCATTTAGGTGGACTGAAAGCTTGACTTTCATCACTCATATGGCAACTGCAGTGGCAAAAGCCAATTGCATTAAGGATGATCAAGTGGTCCCTTTCTGTGTGTCATGTGTCATGTGATTGGGGCTTTACGACACACTAAGCTGCTGAGGCTATATGGCGTCGTCTGCCTCTCACCATGGCAGGAAGGGCGGCGCCGCAGGGAATCAAACCCTGCACGTCTGGTTTCCCACACACACAGTGGTTAATGCAGATGCGTTAACCACTATGCTACTGGCACCCTGGTCCCTTTCTGTGATGATGTCAAAACTGTGCTTATGCCATCCAAGTCTGCAGTGAGGCCTTAACTCAATATGACTGCTGGATGGAGACTAATGTACTGTGGACACCAGGACATACTTTAAGCAGTATCAAGAACAACTAGGCTGGTCCACAGTGTGTTTGTCTAAAGTATAAGGACAGGCTTAAGGTACTCAAGCCACCAGGCATGTACTGCCGGATATTATGAGACATGTTCATGGTGTACCAGATATCCACAGGCAAGCTGAGAATCAGCCCTGATGAATTGTTCCCACCAGACATGGGGAGCGTGGTACTCGAGAACGCCGATTCAACCCAAAAAGTAAACATTTAAATGCCTTCATTGAGGTAAAACATTTTGTGTGTGGTAAACGGATGGAATAGCCTGCCCGCTGAGATCGCTACAAATGCCAGCACCACACATTCAAAAACCGTTTGTACAAGCACTGGGCGCATAAAACCGACCTTATTCCTTTCTATCGTATCCTATCTTCCAACTACGATAATTACGGTAACTACTAGTCAACACCAGACCCTCGGCGGACGTCGGTCTGTGACTGATTTCCGTCAAGTTGGCAACACATTCTTGACGAACGTATTCACATCAGATTCAGGTCCATATTCGAGATTCAGCGTACTCCTTAAATTTGCCTGAAACTTCGTGTACAGATGTAGTTTAATCTCCTGAGTACAATGACTACAAAATCTCGGACCGGTACGCCCTATTAACGGAGATATATCAATATGAAAGATCACGATAAAAAAGGCGAACTTCTTCAGTTCTTTCTAAACTCCGCATGCTCGTAGATATTGACCTCCTGATAATGATAACAAAATCTTGGACACGTACCGCGTGTCAAAAAATTTGTAGCTGTTCTAATGTCAAGGTCGCGAGTGCAGTACATATTGTATTTGACCATACTTGGCTCACTTTCATACTCGATATTCAGCGGATTTCTCATAGTGACTTAAAATCTTATCCGTATATGCAGTTTAATCTCCTGAGCGGAATGAGCACAAAATCTTGGATCAGTACGCCCTATTACCGGAGATATAGCAATATGAAAGATCACAATAAAAAGTGCGGACTCCTTCAGTTCTTTCCCAAGTCGGTGTGCTGGTATATATTAAACTTGTGATTAGGATACACACACAATTTTAGATCGGTACGCTGTATCAGAAAAGTTATAGCTTTTCAAATGCCAAGGCCGCTAAGGTGTTGTATATATAAGGCATGAATGGACCTGAATCTGAATGTGAATGTGGTGCCAACTTGACGGACGTTTTTAACAGCCTCTTTTCCTCTGTTCAGCCTCCGGTTACCGGGCTGCTCCGCTTAGTATCTATGTGTACTAAACTCAGCCACTTTTAGCACAAATCGGTACTAAACACCGTACTCCTCGCAGCCATGCTTCGTAGTAAATATTATCGAGGATGTGTTGACTTGACAGACGTTGTTCAACCAGAGCCGCTAACCGAGCGAGGCGCCTACCGTATCCTGTTGTGTCGCCAAAATGTTGTCATGTCGTTGACCAACGGGTGGTGCTGGCATATTTATTCGAAAATAGGCTACCAGGCACCGGACAAGGCCAGTGAGGGCCGGCCGCCAGCGTAGCCAATCTAGGTATTTTAGTCGGTGACATATCAGATCTAGAGGGACGTGAACATTGCCCAAGGTTTGAAAGGTTACTTGCATATCGTCACAGTCCCATGTCTCCGTAACCGTAAAGCATATTTTTTACTGTTTCAAGAGTTATCCTCGAGGGGGGCTTGGGGTGCAGCCAAGGGGGAGCTTCTTAACTTATTTGACACTACATATTGCTACAAGCGCGCGTAATTTTTGGCGCATTGCGTTGTTGATGAACTTTGAAGAGCGTCTTCTGGCAGTGCACCAACTTACGGTAGTTGGCACTAACTTCCACAATTCTGGCTCATTTGTGACAAAAATACAGTGTATCAGCACGGAATGTGGCGGCAACGGCAATTCAATCCCGAGACGCGGCTGTGTGTGGTGTTTATAGTGGTGAAGTGGGGTCAGGTGCGTGAAAATGAATTCAACTAATGCTTTAATCAAATAGTTGAGCTGGAATTGTTGTCTTGATGGGAGCATCCTTGCGAAACTTTTTTCAAAGTATTCAAACCGGGCAGAACTTGAGATACCTGTGGGGTAACCACCCGCTGTAAAGTTCCGGACTGCGTGTTACGGTCATGGAGAGGGAGCTGTTTCTTGCGAGACTTGCAGAGTCGTAGTTTTCTGTGCATCTGGGGAATGCGACCCCTCACCCTCCATATGCACACATTTAACTCCAGCCCTACAACTCTGAAAAAGTGAACAAAACCTATAGAGTAGTCATTTTGGTTATGTTTTAGTGGGCATATTTGGTTATGTTTTACTGTCTATGCCCCCACCACAACTCATGACTTAACCTTGTGTCTTGGTGTTTTGCTCATGTTGTCTTGTATTATTCTTGCAGATTATTTGTAGTGCTAACATGTGTTGACATCTGCCATGATTGTCTAATTGTCCTATCAGTGTGTGCTATGTGTGCAGTGTGTGCTATCTTTGCTTTGACAGTGTTGAGCTGCATTGCATTGCACTGTTGGACCACCATTGTGTTGTACTGTCTTCCTACCTTTTTCAGGTCCTGGGGCTTGATGTGCCAATGAGATAATGCACAGACAAAATGCATCTATGAAGGAGGGTGCTAGTAAGCAGGAATTTGGCACTGTTTGGATCCAAAACACAAATGGTAAGCAGGCAATTGTATGTCAGGTGATGGTGCAGTAGAACATATCAGATGGGAGAAATTCCACTTGTAGATGCTGTTTAAATGTTTAGAGCAGCCCTGTTTGGATGTGCTCAGGTAATCACAGGCATTATTTGAATGGCATTCTTTTGTGAAAGAACTTGACCATATTTGACCAAGGCATACATGAGCAAGAGGTAGAGTGATCCTGATGGTATAGTTAACTTTTTGCTTGTCCACTGGTATGCTGCATCATTTGCTTCTTAAGTGCTTATTAGTGCTTCTTAAGTGCTTATATATGTTCTTATTTCTGTATGTTGTCTCACAGAAGTTTCATCATGTCTTAAAAATGCTCATTTTGTCATTCACATTTGTGTGAAGTTTTAGATCACCACAGACACCTTAGTCCCCCTTCAGAAATCACCTGTGTGGGCAATGTATCACACCACTCACATTCTGCCTCCAGGCATCCACCAAATGGTACGGGTGCTGCAAGTCACACCTACCAAAGGCAAGACCACTGGCCAGTCATCACTCCCAGCAGTGGTGCGAGCTGTCGTCCACGCCCCCAGCACTGGAGCCCAGCCTACCACCTTCACCTCCGCTCCGGCCGCTCAGCCTGCTGCCACGAGCACGCCGTCCGCAGCCGGGCCCGTCATCCGCGTGTCGGCCGCTGTGAGCCAGCCGGTCGTGACGGCGCCGGGAACTGCCGCCAGCATACGGCTCGTCGCCGGCGTGTCCACGGCCGCCGCCCGCTCTCCGGCCACGCTGGTGCTCCACCGCAAGCTGCAGCCCCAGCCGGCCTCGCGCAGTGTCAGTATAACCCCGGCGAGACCCCTGCCGGCCTCGCGCAGCGTCAGTATAACCTCGGCGAGGCCCCTGCCGGCCTCGCGCAGTGTCAGTGTAACCTCGGCGAGACCCCGTCCCGGCCTGGCGCAGTGTCAGCGTAACCTCGGCGAGACCCCGTCCCGGCCCAGCTGCCGTGCCTGGGGTCAGGGTGGACCCGTGGTCTGTTAGGCATGTTGCCATGAGGGACGGCTGTGTACGGCAGTCTCCGGCTATTAAAGCATGTGGCCATGTTTTGGGGTGGGTGTGGGAGGAGGGACGACATGATAACCGAGCGTTGTGAACACTGCTCGGCGATGGTATGTGCATGGGATGTGTTCTTGGCACGTGGTGTGGCATGGGGTGTGTAGAAGGCGATGCTGCATCCTGTGTGATCCGAAGCGGACGGCTGGATACTGGATACTGAGGGGTAACTCGCAGTTTGATGCTTGTTGGTGATTTCAGTTGTCATTTGCAATATTCAGACATTGCCGACTGAGTGCTGTTCATAACAGGTGCTTACAATTTTTACAAATGGGATGTTTTCGACGCAGTGGCTTGTGAGCGGAGCGGGCTGTGTAGCGCAGGTGTCGTTTCAGAAAGCACTGCCATGTGTTAAAATGCTTTAGAATCATGTCAAGGCACTTAATGTGGAAGTTTATCAGTTTCCTCTCGTTGCAGACAAATTCGGCGACTCTGGATGTTGGCTCTCCAGGCTCCCATTCACAGATGCAAGGTATGTCATATCTCTGATGATATAGTAAGGTTCTGCCTCCAGCTCGGCTGCCATACCAGCTGGCTGTCATGTCCCTTACCAGTCAGTCAAGCTAAACAATTTCTGTCAGGTGATTAGGTGGGCAGTCACCACGCCGCTGTGGAGGAAGACATGCGCCGCGCGCACCAGGGCCCGGGGTACCAGTCATCAGTACCCCGGGCACTTTTCAGCACCCCATCAGTACCCCGGGCACTCATCAGTACCCCATTGTTTGTCAGGTTGTGGAGCTGCGTCCAGCTTACGTCGCGGAGTCGACTGACTCCCTCATTTCATGTCAGGCCGTGCGTCGCCCTGTCTTGTATAGACTGCACGCTTCCCTTGCAGACTAGGCGCCCATCAAGCGCAGGTACCCGTGCTGATGGCACGCTGGAAAGCCCGTCTGCGGCTTTCCCGAAGCTTGACGAGCCAGTCATTTTTAGCTTTGGGGCGTGGAAGGAGGGCCAACAGGTCCATGTGTTGCCTGGGTCTTGGCAGACCGAGCAGCCGACAGGGAACTAATTTGACATAGACGGCAAGCAGGCAGAGGACTATGCGCCCCGTAGATAACCAAGGGACACTAGGCGCAGCAAAAGTTGATGGCACGAAGGAAGAGGCCCTGTGGGTTTCTGAGCAGCTAGAGGAAGCAGATGTAACCAGAACGCGCAGAACGTGCAACGACCCCAGTTCTTTAGCGTGAGGTTGCCGCCGGGGCCGGAGAGACAGGAGCGCTTGCTCAGCTCCCAGGAGCGCCAGGAATGGTGTGCGCTGAGCGGCGATGCACTCGAGTCCGGCTGCGCGAGAGCGGCGCCTGCTCTGTGGCCGGGCGCTCGTGACGTGACGCGTGACACGCAACGCTGTGTCCCCAGGCCGGGGCGGGCGCGGCCACACTCCGGAGGCGGAGAGCGCGGCCGACCGACCGTCGCCAGCGGTAAGCAGCAGCGCGCCGCGGCCGCGCGCGCGACTGCCTGTCCTCGCCTCACTTGTATATCCCGGAGATGTCCCAATGTGCCCGCCTCCGCCGACCTTCAACGGCGGGCATGGGGCGGTGTGACGCGTGCGGTGCGTTCGAACCCACGCCGGGACAGCGCCGGCCAGCGTCGGCCAGCGTCGATCCGTCGGTGGATGCTCGGTGCGGCTCGCCTCACGCCGACCTTCGGGCCGGGGATCCGGCAAATCGAGTCGCTCGGAGCCGAAAAGCTGCCGCGGCGCTCTGTCCACGCGCCGGCGCGATCGGCCCAGCGCCAGACCCGGGCGGACTGTCTGTTCGGACCCAGGCCGTCGGGAGGTGGACTCCCCGGGGAGCGCGTTCGAGCGCGGCGGTTGGATCGCCGTTGTGCGCGGCACGTCGCCGGTGATTGTGGTGGTGGACGTGCTGTGCCGTGCCGTGACGTACCGTGACGGGACGTGACCTGACGCGACGCTGCGTGTGGGGCTGGCCGGGCGGAGACGCCGGCAGCGGTCCGCGAGGCTCGCTGCCTGCCGTGGTGGCGCCGTGACGGCCCGGCCGACAGCGCTGATGAGCGTCACGCGTACCACGCGACCGGCTATGTTAATTTCATGAAAGACGCAGATAAAATGCTGGACAGAAAATGCTCGACAGCCACACGCTCAGTGCTTTTGCAGCAGCGCTTGAGGGCAACGGCCAGCTGCGTTACCACAGCCCGGTCGTATCGGTACACTGACGTCCTAGCATGTGTTCTTCCCGCAACGAAAGGAGACCTGCGGCGCGAGCTGGTCGGCGCGCCTCTGGCGGGGGAGGGTGACGGGGGCGCGTGCGGCGGGCGTGCCGCAGGATCATGTGACGCGCCGTCGCCGCCGCCGGCGTCGGTAGAGAAGCTGGCCTGGCTGGGCGCGTCGTAGTGTTGTTTAACGCAGCGCCGCCGCCGGCGTCGGCAGAGAAGCTGGCCTGGCCGGAGCGCGTCGCAGTGTTGTTTGACGCAGCTCCGCTGCCGGCGCCGGCAGGGAAGCCCGCCCGGCCGGGGCGCGTCGTCTCCATGGACGCCCGAACTCAGTCCTGGCCGCGGACGCTCGGTCAAACGCGCCGCCGACCCGCCTCAGCTGTGGTCAGACAGGTGGGTCTCCCGTGGGGGGGGGGGGCACCCGCGGAGAGGGCCGGCTGGAGCCGCAGTCCCGTGGTCGCGCACACTGTTGCACGTGTGATTTTCTCTTTTTTTGTTAAACGGTGTTGTTTCATGCATAGTTCAGCATTGAATGTCGGATGGATATGCTCAGCTTTGTATCTGGTGAAGGGAATGCGTCAATACCAAAGCGCTCCTTGTCACTTTCTTGTTTCGTCTAAGGCTGCTTCACTGAAATGATCCTGATGCGTGACTCCTCTCATTGCGCACTTGGCAGCCGCTGCTGGCCGGCCGCACTTCAAGATGATAATTTAACTGTTCCACTTGGCAGCAAGCGGCGCCGATACGAGCGCAACGCCAAGGGCCTGCGACATTTCTCCATGAAGGTGTGCCAGAAAGTGCGCGCCAAGGGCACCACCACCTACAACGAGGTGCGTGTCTCCCTGTACGCCCCCCGCGTGCCTGTCTTCAGCCGGGCCTGGTCGGCGCGAGTCGCCTGCGGGCGCGGACTCTTTGCTGGACGCGGCCGTCCAGCCGGCGTCGGAGCCCGAGCACTCTCCCCCGCGGACTCTTTGCTGGACGCGGCCGTCCAGCCGGCGTCGGAGCCCGAGCACTCTCCCCCGCGGACTCTTTGCTGGACGCGGCCGTCCAGCCGGCGTCGGAGCCCGAGCACTCTCCCCCGCGGACTCTTTGCTGGACGCGGCCGTCCAGCCGGCGTCGGAGCCCGAGCACTCTCCCCCGCCGACTCTTTGCTGGACGCGGCCGTCCAGCCGGCGTCGGAGCCCGAGCACCCTGCCCCGCCGACTCTCTGTTGGACGCGGCTGTCCAGCCGGCGTCGGAGCCCGAGCACCCTGCCCCGCTGGCTGCCCGCCGTCCCACCAGAAGAGGCGGCCGCTGGATGAGGTCATGATACCCGCTCCAGCGTAGGGAGGTCATGCGCAGGGTCGGTAGGCTGCCGGCTCTCCGTCGCCCGTGTAGTCGCCTCGCCTGCCCGGCTCAGCGCGGCTCGCCTGTGCGAGGTGCGCCCTCGGCAGGCGGCGCCGGTCCGTCTCTCCCTACTGCCCCCCATTGGCTGCCCTGTGCTGCCTGGGCAACCACCTGGGCAGTCTCTGGGTCACCACCCTAGTAGTCTCTGACTCACCACCTGGGCCGTCTCTGGCTCACCGCCTGGGCGGTCTGTGGGTCACCACCTGGGCGATCTCTTGGTTAGCACACGCCCGGGTGTACCTGAATGCCGCCACGCCTCAGTCCGGCCGCGACCGCCCAGCCATCGACCTCGGCACCGGCCGGCTGAGAGGGCTGCAGCGTCCCGTGACAGACGACGCTGCAGCCCTCCCAGCTGGCCGGCAGGCACCAGGTCAGGTCAGCTGCCCCGTTATGTTCCAACTGCTTCTTCACATCGCTGCGCCGCCGCCGCCGCCGTCTGTCCAGTGCCTGCCGTGTTCGGGGGGCGCCGCTTAACGCTGGACGTCAGTGTGTGGTTCTCGCCCCGGCTGGCAGGTGGCCGACGAGCTGGTGGCTGAGCTGTGTCCGCCCGGCGCCGCCGCGTCGCCGGACCAGCAGTACGAGCAGAAGAACATCCGCCGTCGCGTGTACGACGCGCTCAACGTGCTCATGGCCATGCAGATCATTAGCAAGGAGCGCAAGCGGATCCAGTGGCTGGGGCTGGCGGCGCCGCCGGCCGAGGTGAGGCGTTGTGGCGGGCCAGGGACCACCGAGCCGGCCCTCTCCCGGGCAGAGACCACCGAGCCGGCCCTCTCCCGGGCAGAGACCACCGAGCCGGCCCTCTCCCGGGCAGAGACCACCGAGCCGGCTCACTCCCGGGCAGGGACCACCGAGCCGGCCCTCTCCCGGGCAGAGACCACCGAGCCGACCTACTTCCTGGGAGGGATCACCGAGCGGCCCTCTCCCGGGCAGAGACCACCGAGCCGGCCCTCTCCCGGGCAGGGACCACCGAGCCGGCCCTCTCCCGGGCAGAGACCACCGACCCGGCTCACTCCCGGGCAGGGACCACCGAGCCGGCCCTCTCCCGGGCAGAGACCACCGAGCCGGCCCTCTCCCGGGCAGGGACCACCGAGCCGGCCCTCTCCCGGGCAGAGACCACCGAGTCGGCCCTCTCCCGGGCAGAGACCACCGAGCCGGCCCTCTCCCGGGCAGAGACCACCGAGCCGACCTACTTCCTGGGAGGGATCACCGAGCGGCCGGTGATCCCTGGCAGGGATCACCGAGCCGGCTCACTCCCGGGCAGGGACCACCGAGCCGGCTCACTCCCGGGCAGGGACCACCGAGCCGGCTCACTCCCGGGCAGGGACCACCGAGCCGGCTCACTCCCGGGCAGGGACCACCGAGCCGGCTCACTCCCGGGCAGGGATCACCGAGCGGCTCTTCCGGGCAGGGGTCACCGAGCCGGCCTACCCCCTGGGAGGGATCACCGAGTGGCTCTCTCCCGGGCAGGAACCACCGAGCAGCCCTCTTCTGGGCAGAGACCACTGAGCCGGCTCACTCCCGGGCAGGGACCACCGAGCCGGCCCTCTCCCGGGCAGGGATCACCGAGCCGGCTCATTCCCGGGCAGGGACCACCGAGCCGGCCCTCTCCCGGGCAGGGACCACCGAGCCGGCCCTCTCCCGGGCAGGGATCACCGAGCCGGCTCATTCCCGGGCAGGGACCACCGAGCCGGCCCTCTCCCGGGCAGGGACCACCGAGCCGGCCCTCTCCCGGGCAGGGATCACCGAGCCGGCTCATTCCCGGGCAGGGACCACCGAGCCGGCCCTCTCCCGGGCAGGGATCACCGAGCCAGCTCATTCCCGGGCAGGGACCACCGAGCGGCCCTCTCCCGGGCAGGGATCACCGAGCCGGCTCACTCCCGGGCAGGGACCACCGAGCCGGCTCACTCCCGGGCAGGGATCACCGAGCCAGCTCATTCCCGGGCAGGGACCACCGAGCGGCCCTCTCCCGGGCAGGGATCACCGAGCCGGCTCACTCCCTGGGGGAGATCACCGAGCGGGACCGTCTACCTCGTGCGTTTGACACGTCTCGTGTTGGCCCGTGTGTTTAATTGACGCGCTCGCGCGTGTTGCTCTGTCGCCAGAGCTTATCCGGCGGGCCACGGGTCTCTGGATTATCCACACACTAAGTGTCGTCGTTCCCCCCTATGGGCGCCATACGACCATGGCAGTCAGCACGCTCTGAAGCCCGATTCATCAATCGGAGCCCGACTCCAGGATCGCGAGCCCGGACGGCATATGTGACTATGCGCTGTACGGCAGTTGTGGTGCCGTGTTCTAGCCCACTGCTCGGATACACTGGGTGCCGGCCACTCTTCCCCGCTCTGCTAGGACGCGCTGGGTGCCGGCCACTCTTCCTCGCTCTCCTGGTACGCGCTGGGTGCCGACCACTCTTCCTCGCTCCGCTGGGACGCGCTGGGTGCCGGCCACTCTTCCCCGCTCTGCTGGGACGCGCTGGGTCCCGGCCACTCTTCCTCGCTCCGCTGGGACACACTGGATGCCGGCCACTCTTCCCCGCTGTCCTGGGACGCGCTGGGTGCCGGCCAATCTTCCCCGCTCTCCTGGGACACACTGGGTGCCGGCCAATCTTCCCCACCCTGCTGGGACGTGCTGGGTGCCGGCCAATCTTCCCTGCTCTGCTGGGACACACTGGGTGCCGGCCAATCTCCCCCGCTCTGCTGGGACACACTGGGTGCCGGCCACTCTTCCCCGCTCTGCTGGGACGCGCTGGGTGCCGGCCACTCTTCCCCGCTCTGCTGGGATGCGCCGGGTGCCGCCCACTCTGCCCCGCTCTGCTAGGATGCGCCGGGTGCCAGCCACTCTTCCCCGCTCGCCCGGCTGGACTGGGACGCCGATTGGCCTCCGTTGCAGGACTCGCCAGACTTGGAGCAGGAGAAAGCAGATTGCCGACAGCGAATCAGTGAGAAAACCCAGCAGCTCAAGGATCTCGTGCTGCGCCAGATTGCCTTCAAGAATCTGGTGGAACGCAATAAGGCGGTAAGCTGCTCTATTGCCGTATCGTGTTTTCTAGTGTTTCTTCGTTTTTCTATCGTGTTTCTCATTTTCTTGTGCCTTCCAGCGCCGCCGACGATAGGAGGCTGCTGGAGCCGACCACATCACACGGGCCCCAGGGCAGGGGTCGTGAGACTGTGCGCGCGCCAGGGCAACGGCGACGCGGCTGGCTTGATCAACATGTTCTGTGTTTGGTAGTTGAACTTGGCCCGATCATGAAAGAGATGTGACGGCAGCACGAGATCAGCATTTGTGGTCACCGGCGACAGCTGATACGGCTCCACGGACCATTGCATTGTCACGTCGTTTTGGTGCACGTTCGTGACGCAGGTTAATCGTGACGTCATGTTACTGACGGTACGGAAGGGTACAGCTTCCGTCGTTGTGCTTACTCAGCCAGTTGTAGACCCGGTCCGCCGGCCCGGGCTCGTCCCAGTCCTGTTCTGTTATTCACGGGCGCGTCTGACAAGCGTCAGCGAATTACAGAGTATCGTAATTACAGAATATTACAGAGTATATTAGCGAGTATCGGTTCGCGGTGGCGATGTCATTGCATGTTGGCGGACTGCGGTGATGAGCATGCCGTGAACGCTGATGGGACTGCTGTAACAACTGCGCCCGTTTGTGTAGCGGGCCCGCGCCTTCCGAGCGGATGGCGCGAGTGTCTGGCTGTGTGTTTCTGAGTTAATCCAGGTGCATTATGATGGCGGTGTGTTTGTGGCGTGCCGTGCAGCTCAGTGATGGTGTAAGTAGCTACACGTTTGCCAGCAATGATTAAAAAGATCCTCCGCAGTTTTCCTCCCGTCGTTGGACATCGACCAGCTCTCTGGGCGTCCAACATATCGGGCTCCCGAACGGTCATCAAGAGCTTGCTAACCAGCTTGCCATGCTCTGCTTCTTTAGCGTGCAGTGTTTGAGCGATGGGCTTTCGTGGCGGAACGGCAGTGCCTTTATCCTTGTGTTGTTGGCAACTGAAACACTCACAGGTCATAGGAACATTACCGTGTCGTAGTATGCAATAATGCTTCATACAAATGTGGGGCGTAAAAAAAGCACTTATGACAGAGTTGTGGGAAGTGCATGGCCAGGCGCCATGTAATGTCGTCACGTTCATCGTCATCATCGTTACATCGGATCACCAGACATGGGGGAGAGGGTAGAACCAGCGATCCAGAGGCTGCGGACCTGTAGCTCGTCACACTGACGTCACACTGACGTCACTGTACGGTATCCCTGCGGCAGCTGGAGGAGACTGAAGGCCCGCCCGAGGCCGGCTCGTCCGTGCAGCTGCCGTTCCTCGTGGTCAACACCAAGAAGAAGACGGTGATCGACTGCAGCATATCCAGCGACAAGTGAGTGACTCCATTTCGCTGTCGTGCTGATGCGGGACACAGAGGCAGCGCTGTTGCAGCTACCACCGCCAGGTGTCATCACCGCGGCTAAAACCCTCGGGAAATGAGGATTTGTGAGTGTGCGACGTACTCTCCGACTGATAGGTCAAGCATGCAAAGAATGTCAATCATCCTGCTAAAATGTAGCTGGCGATCTATGCATTTTTTGTTGCTCAAATGTTGAGATTCGCTCCATGTCATGATAGGTTGCGCATAACTCGGATAGCCTGGGGTAGCTGTGCTGCTTGATATCATGCATCTAGTCGGACCCAGGCGTGCAGGCATAAATATTCCCCTTGCAAGGTGCATCGCTGAAGAGCTGTAGCGATTTGACTGCACTCAGCCGGAGTGGAAGAAGAGCGGGTTTTGTTGGAGACTGTGACGTGTTACCAACAGCTTTATGCTCGGACTGTACTGTCGTCCAATCGGTCGGTCCAGGTATGGATAGGCCCGATGGTAGCTGTTCTCCGCCAGACAGAGCCGGCTCGTTGCGTGGCCCTGCACGGGTTAAGTTATGGGAGCTGCCGGACTTCGAAGTTGGGCGCAGCCAACTTTCGCTAATTTTTGTACTCCCGGGATTACTTGTTGAGATGGCCGTGTCACCGGATGGAAACCGGAAACCGAACCCGCCGTTTCATTTGGCAACTTAAAGAAGAAAGTGGGCTAAATCCGGGGTTTTGGGGTGTATGTGGGAGTAGGTTCAACCGTTTTTCCTGCCTTCCCCCCCCCCCCCCCCCCCCCACCCCTCTCCGTCATTTTGCGAAATATGCCCAGAAGCTTTGGAGGACTACGGGTCTCTTGTCTCCCAGAGATCTTACCTGCCCTGGGCCCCTGCTGCCGAGGACCCCGTTGGCAAAATGAGATAGTTTGGAGTCCTACATGCACATATGCTCCATTTGATACCCTTTAGGCCCCCAGGGGTAATTTCCCTATGGTCCCCTGCCGTTGGTTACGTCACTGATCGGCGTGAATTTCAGCTGGCTGCCAGGTTCGTTAAGGATCATTAGACTTACGCCGATGCGTCGCCAGTCGGAGAATGAATGGGTGTATTGCTGCGTGAAACGCACCACTACTTCGCAGTTCAAAGTATCAGCACCGGCTGACCGCCTGCCGGAGTTGATGTTTTGAATTCTTTGTTTCGGAACAGACGCAAGAAGCCAGCGTCTCTATTGTTCTAGAGCGCATTCCTTGCACACTCGCCATCGCGCATCTAGTAAATATATTCGCCAACCTGTGGATGAGCGGTGATATCTGTTTCAGGAAGGAATACCTCTTTAACTTCAACGACACGTTCGAGATACATGACGACATTGAGGTGCTGAAGAGGATGGGCATGACACTAGGTAAGCCATTGGTGCTGCACCCTTACCATGGTGTCGGCAGGGGGCGATGTGCGCCCGACTGAGGTGCTGTCTGTGGGCTGTTTAGGACCCGCCTCGAACCCCACGACACCACTGCCACGCTCGCGCTGCCAGCAGCGCTCTTTCTCTGCCCGCCGTTATTGCCGTGACATATGTAGCAAGTGTTCCAAATATGATAAGCATAGGTGGGGATGGTTACTAAAAAGGGTAGTTTCGTTACTCGTTACTCTGTTACTTCAGAAAGGTAGTTCACTCTGCCATTACATTAAATGTAACGGAGGATAGTGCGTTACTCTGTCCTTACCTAGTCCGTTACTGTCACTTTAAAAACAAGATAGGAACAAGTCGTAATAACACGCGTTCTAATTCGGTTGTACTGCCCTATAGCGTCAGTGAGAAACTGATGAAGGACAAGCCGCCTGCATGCCTATCAGACCCCTGACTTGGGCATCATTGCTCCCTATGCGCTTTCATGGAAAAATGCACTTGAAATTTTGCACCCATGTTCCCAGCGCTGGTCCCTGTCATACCTCTCGGGTTATTCGTAGACATTCGGAAATTTCGAAAGCAGTTCGAAGAAGTTTGCTTTCAAACGCCGTTCCGCCATTGCATTCGTAGGTGACGTCAGTATGACGTCACTCACGCGAGACCTGTGGTGACATCATTTAATTCTTGTCAGCGCGTGTAGAAAAAAAAGATTATAAGAGCAGGCTCTGGAAGTTTCGCGAGGCCAACAGCAGCAGTTGGGCAGCTATTCCCCCAAAAGTTATGTTACTATCTTATTCCCCAAAAAGTGTTTAACGTTGGCGAGCACCAGGCCCTGTCCGCGTTCGTGCAAGGGTGATGTGGTAGTGCATTCAGAAAGGGCAGAAAACTTACCGAAGGGCAGAAAAGTTCAACCAGTTTTGATAGAACGTGCGGTGATGCGGTTATGTGAGCAAAATGACGTGGTTGCCGAACTGCAACTTTTGAAAGGAACAGTAATTTTAATCAGCTGCTGAGGGTGTTAATTGCAATAAAATGCTGAGGGGCGTAATGGCCGAGCGGTTAGCGCCTACGGTTCCCGCGTGGAGTCCCGTTCACGGCGCTGCCCCCGAGTGCTGATAGGGGCGCTGCAGTCGCTGGCTCCCCACAAAGGGGTGTGCGACGACGTGCGTCGCGTCTCCCCTTCTTAAAAAAGATCAGTTGCTGAAGGATATAAAAAGCTAAAAAGTGATAGATAAGACAGTAGTAGAATGGTGCCAAATGAAAGTGGTGAAACAGTAATCTAGAATGAGGCTAAATGTACCTGTCGAGCATAGGAAGACGAATGTATCTGGGTCAGCGGACCTGACCTACTTGACCTGACCTGACCTGACCTGACCTGCCTGGCTGGCCAGGGTTGGACAGTGGAACCTGCAGCGAGGAGGACCTCGGGAAGGCCGCCGCCATGCTGCCGCCATCCCTGGCCGCCTTCATTGAACGTAAGTGACCCCTGTCAGCAGGAGCCCTTCACTAGAAGGGAGTGACTCCTGGCAACGTCAGTGCCTATTGCACGTGACCTGGGTGACCCTAAAAGATGTCGTTTCCTTCGCTGGTGACGTATTTCGACAATGCATGGTGACATGTACCCACTCATGCCCCCTTTTTAAGGCCGTTGATGTTCGATATCTGGCAGCTTTGATAGAACACATCCGTCCGGGGAAACCTCCATGGATTTGGAAATGGAACATGGAAACCTCTACGTTGCCGCTGAATTTTTATAAACTTCGCTGCCGTTGGTAGTGCTGAATTCTCCCCCCCCCCAAAAAAAACTTAAGGCGTAGTCTGCGAAAATGCTTTTACCCCCACCGGAAGGCGAGGTTTGGTGTTCTGAAACCCAAGTTCTCGAGAACACTTGCTTTCAAACAGTTTTTTGAAATGATTCAGTTCATCATTTTGATCAGTATTGTACGAAATTACTCGAAAAGAGGTATTGGTGTAACATATTGAATAATTGTTTGGGTCATCGTCGCCGTATATTGTGTACACAATGCTCCATCCGGCCATTTGATTCCCCGGCCGCCTTCACGAATTAATGAATTGAGTGAAGGGCTGGATTGTATTCGACTCTCAGCCATGCATGCATCATAACTCAGATGTTTTCAGTAGCATTGCTGAAGTTCATGCTGGGATCTTCTGATTACCGAGTCCATCGTCCTTCTGCTTAACTGACCGGGATCACGCAGGAGGGTCCTAGATGGACGTTCAGTGGCACCACGCTGGATTGGTGACCGGAAGATCCCGGTTCGAATCCAAGGAGAAGCTTTGGGTTGTGACACGTGCATGGATGAAAGTGGAATGTCATCTCGCCATTTGCATGACTCACTAACACCAAGGATGTCCTGGGGTATTACACAAGATCCATGGGTAACTGATGTAGACCTCAGTTGTGTCGCAATTACAGCGTACCGTGTCAGTGAGGAGGAGTCAAGCCGCTGCAGAGAGCCCTCAGCAAACATTTCCCAAAACATCAGTCGTCATGTCTGCAGATCGGGCCGCACGGTGGCACGGCCAGCACGTGGGAAGCGCCCGGCGCCTGTGAGCCACGCCTGGTATGATGTCATGCCTCGCCGCGTTGCAGAGGTGGCGCTGGAGGCGGCTGGCGCGCTGGACGTGCCCGAGCCCTCGCCAGACCGGCTGGACAGGCCACTGGACCAGCTGGAGACGACGTGGGAGTCGCCGTGACCCGGCCGCCCGGCAGCTGCCGAGGAGCAGCTGTCCGCTCCAGCCGCTGGCAGCTGCCCAGGACCAGCCGCCTGCTTCAGCCGCCGGACAGCAGCCGAGCGCCAGCCGCCCGCTCCGGCTGTTGGACAGCTGCCGAGGACCAGCCGCCAGATACCAGACGGCCGCTGGCAGTGTTATCAGACGGACATGCTGTTGTCATGGCTTACCACTGCCGGCCGTGGGTCCGTGGCTGAGGCCGGCCACCGCCAGTCCCGACCGGGCGGAGGCCACCTCTGCTGGCTGGCGGTGACTCGTGCTGACCTGACCGTGTCGGCCCCCCATGTACAAACGGCCAGGCAGCCGGCCCGCGGCGGACCTCAGCCAGCGCGAGGCAATGCCCCTGTCACCCGGCGCGCCGCCCCCTCCCTTCCCTCTCCCCTCGCTCTCACCTCATGTTGTGCTCGCCGCTCGCATCGCAGTCACCGTCGAAGCAAGCAGCTTTGTGCAACGCCGTACGTTGTCTGTGACGTTGCACTGACTAGTGGTTAGCATCACGCCTTGTCATGCCTGTGTCAGGATGGGTCGTATCCAGTGAAAACACGACGTTCACAATCACCCGATACTTTCGCCGCTTCGAACGAATACACGATGTATTGATAGAACGATCAAGCGCTAGCGCGCGCCCGATCTCGCGCCAGGCGGCGGCGGCAGCGTCGCGTCTGGCCCGGCAGCGCCCCCGGACGGACGTCTGAGCCGCGTCGGACGCCCTCCGTGGTAGTGGCGCGAGCTCATGCGAGGTCAGGAGACGCCCGCTCCCACGCCGTGGACCTTCCCACGCTGCTCGCTCCCTGGGCGGCGGCAGGGGTCCCAGTGTTCGTTCCGCTCTGGGAACGCTCCGCTGCTACACGAAACACCTCAAGTTGCTGCCGTGCGTGTTGGGATCGCCAATAGCCCCATTCACATTGTGCTTGCAGTTGGCGACGCAGAAGGATGAGTCACGGCGCGAAAGTTCCTAGATATCACAATACCAACCATCGCAATAAAAAAACGCAAACGAGCAACGTGTGAGCACAGCCGATAGGCATGGGTAGCGATTTGATAGAGCACGTGCATGGGAGACGGGCGAATCATATAAAACATCACGCCCATGAAGGCCCGCATTGCGACGGCAACGGGAGAGACGCGCGCGCAGTGAATGTCTAAAAATGTGAACGTGAACGGTGTACTGTCGCCAATCCAGAGCCTGCGGGCTCTCGGCACTCCGACATATGGAACACTGCTCTCCTCGCTAGTCTGTGTTGGCTCTCTCAGCCCCGTTTACTAAAGCCACACGCAATGCCAATCAGCAGCCTTGTGACCGATTGTTCCCTTGCGATGGTTGTGTGTTGCAATAGTTGTAACGTCATCGTCATGAGTCACGTATTACAAAAAGCTGGAAGTCAAGATTATTTTCGTGCCTTAGATTTGCTGCTCAACATAATCGTATGGTTATCATATTCGAGTGGATGATTCCACTTTTGCCTCAAATGGAGTATCCCACCTTTGGAGCATATTTCAAAAACATACTCTCGTGGCACCTCAAGACCAGTCATCAAAGGATAAGTTATAAAGGAATGTCAATATTCATTATCTTTGAGTCCAAACTTCGCTGTTAACACTTCAGCACCACGCTTCTTCCCCGCCGTTATCACGACCACCGTCGTCATGTCAACCGACGTGGCATCTCGACTGTTGAGAACGTTTGTGATTCACCTAGCAGACCAAAACAGCCTGTTATCAAGCACCGCATTGATAAATATTTGAGCCAGTGCGCCACTATTGACCACGTGATACACCCATTCCTAAAGCCAAAACGCGCGTCGAAGAGTTGTTAAGCGACCATAAGGCATACGACGCCTGCTGGCCGTAAAATATCATCGTGCCCAACACGCGCCATCCTGCACAGCTCTGCAGTGTGACGTCACGCAGCCGGGCCAGTCGGCCGCGCAGTAGTGGCTCCAGCGGCGTCGCTCTGGGGGCCGACAGGTCACGCCGGCCGCCGACCCCGCCCTCGTCTCCTGACATCTGACACCGCGGTGGGCTCACGTTATGACACAAGGTCACGGCGGGGCGGGTGGCATATCAGCTCGCCGCTTGCCGTGTTGCGTTGAACTCTCGGCGACGTTGAACCCAGCGTTAAACTCCTGACGACGCCGCTGCCGCTGCCGGCGGACGGGCTGCCAATTCGTATAAAGGCGGGGCGCGGCGGCCGTCTGCCAAGCATCCTTCCCACCGGCACACCGCGCGTCTGCATTGACCGTTCCAGCCGAACACAGTCGAGCACAATGCTGAAGCTGATCGCCGCCATCGCCCTGGTGAGTGGACAACCCACGGCGGGGCAGTGAGACCGTGTGACGTCAGAGCCAAATCACGGAGCGCTGCCGTCATAGCGGCATCTGATGTTCGCTTGCGCAGGCCGTTAAGTATTGCCAGACGTGTCTCGCTGGCGACCTTCCTGACCGCGTGAGGCTGTCTACTGATGACGGCGAGGACAGCCAAACCGTCACCATCCTCACGCGCTTTCTCCGCCCGCAGACGGGCGCTGGGCGCCGCCATGCCCATGAGCCTCAACGGCGACGAGGTGCAACAGGCGTTCCAGGGCATGCTGGACCAGTCGGACGCCGACGGCGACGGCCGCCTCTCGCCGGCCGAGCTCGAGCCCATCATACGGGCCGGCGGGCCGCACCTCAGCGTCGCCGACGTGAGGCACACCATCTCGCTCATGGACGGCGATGGCGACGGCTTCGTCAACCTGGCCGACTTCCGGCAGGCGGCCAACGAGCCGCCGCCGGCCGAGGTCGTGCCCATCGCCTTCCGCGCCGAAGACACTGACGGCAACGGCCAGCTGACGCAGCAGCAGGCCCTGGAGGTGGCGCCGTCGCTGCTCAGTGGACACCGGCAGCTCGAGCACGTGCGCCACGTGCTGGAGGACGCCGACACCGACGGCGACGGCATGCTGGAGCAGGACGAGTTCACGTTCGCCGTCGTCGCGCTCCAGAAAGAAGCGTGAAGACTCTGTAAGGCCGGCTGGACGGAAGCGTCTGTGAGGCCGGTCACCCTGTGCCAATGGGGTCACCCGCTGACCATGTGAGGTCGGGATGTTATCGCCATAGGCCTCCACGCCGCTATTGTGAACCGATGTGTCATGCTCATGCTTCATCTGTGCCAACATCATATTTTGCCAATAAAACCACGTGAACCACTCTAATGCCTGAACAACTTCTCTGCCGCCTCAACCATCGTAAGCTTCACGACCAGCAAGCAGCTGACCTCGGGTTTTCTGCGAGACAAACAACAACCACGCTAGCTGTTGTACACCGCTTGAGGCACACCCGAGCTGAAGAATTCAGTACCGTCACTGATCTCTGGCATTGTAGAGGCGTGAGACGCGGCGCATCCCGCCCAACGCCGCGGTGGAGCCCGCCCAGGTACGGCGGGCCCTCCCACCCGCTGACGACGCCTGTACGCGCCGGCGGAGACATCGGCTACAGTCGCAGCCCGACGCGAGGAACACGAGACCGCACCGGGCAACACACGGACTACCGGTCAAGGACGGACACACCTAGTGACAAAGTAGACCAGCTCAGATACCCTGCCCTAGCGCCGGAGAGTCGCATTCGGCCACCTGACCGGCTAACAGATGAGCCTGCCGCCTGCGAAAAGCTGACCAGGCTGTGTCTGTATTCAGGGGTGTCACATTATACACTTTTGTGGGGGACCTGAGCCTCCCCGAAGCTGAATTCAGACCAGCAACGCTCTTCCAAGCCATCCCCTCCTCCAACGCATATGACCAAGAGAATCATCGGCCAATGAAATGCAGTTCGCGTCTGAAATGTTGGTACCCTAGGTGCCTAAATACATCATCATAAATATCATTATTATCATATATAATTATCATAATCATATTAGCCTAAATCGGGACGTCATTCTTTGAAATCACAACATTTTGCAACCAACCAATTTTTAGATGTCAATTACAGCATCGGGAACGCAAATGCCAGCGGCCAAAAGCGTGAATATTCCAGAATTTATCGGTAGGTTAACTCATTTTTAGTGGCTCAGGCCGCCCCCAACCGATCTCGGAAAGTAGCATCGATGTTTGTATTCATGCATACGAAATCATGTAAAACTACGAACACAACTTGCTTCTTGGATAAGGCCTTTCCCGGAGAGTACCACCTTTGCGTTGTTGATTGTTCGCTAAACTAAACTGCACATGAACAAATATGATGATGTAGAAACGTTCCTGCCATTCACGCGCAGGCATTTGAACGGTAAAGTAGGGCTTCAAACCGCTGAATTACTGAAGGCATCCGACATCACAGCATACAACAATGAACGCTCAGCTGGGATGCGTCCACATCACGGATAGCGTGAAAAAAATTTGCTCAGTGATGTCGTGCGTTGTGGCAGTAAGGTAGTGTTGTCATGCCCGGTTACATTGGGTTAGGTTAGCGAGTGTCAGGTCCCAACACATGGTCATTTCCAGCACGGGCCGCGCAGACCCCTGTTGGTGTGTATTCTTTCACGGATTCCCTCGGCCACCGCCCGCCGCCGGGATGTCCGCTGGGATTCCCAACAGATGGCGTCCTGAACCGGCCGCCTCGGGCCGTGACGTCACAGACACAACAGGGTCATGACGTCACATGTTTGGGACCAGCGGACTGGAGCCGCCTGCATGCTGCGACCTGCAACTGAGGCGCCTGTGACGTCACCGACCAGTGACCTTGTGACGTCACAAGCTCTGGACAAACACCCCGCAGCCTGCTGGAGGAGGTAACTCCATCGGCCGCCGCGGATTTGTGACGTCACAAGCTCTGGAGTAACAAGCGGCAGCCTGTTGGAGGAGGTCGTTCAGCCTTCTAGAGTGGCTCCCAGTCGTCTTTGACCTACCGTCACACGCAGTGATAATGTGTACAGCTGATACAACCAACAGTGAAATGAAATCATCGTTCTCGGCAATATTACGTAATATGTTCAGTGCATTAGCGAGGAGCATCATTCACATAGATAAGACAATAGAATTAGCCTGATTCTTCGTAAAAACCAGGAGACTGGAGATAAAGTTAGTTTGATATTTCGGCAATATTCATTTATCGAAGCAATAGCAGAAGTGTTTCAACCAATTCTGCGAGCGATTCTCCTATTATTTGGATAAAGGTACGCCGCCGAAATATCAGCCTAACTGTATCTCCATTCTCCTCGTTTTCACAAGGAACAAGGCTAATACTACAGTCTTATCTATGTTCTCGGTAACATCTCACTTCTCAACAAATCATACAAAAGCGGCGTAGATAACAAACTATTCTTATTTCCTAGATTGCATCGTGCTACATTTGAACCAATGGCGGGTGCGGGACGAACATATTTTGTTGAGCTTTCTTCCTTCAGTAAACATTGCTGCTGAGCATAGGGCTACTGCGTCTATGTTACTATTACCCCTTCTTCCCCTTAAGATGATGATGATGATGCTGTGGGCATTAGGAGGAATGTTTCAAACAATAAATAGAGCACTGGTAAGAAAACAACTTCAACAGGGATGAACCACTCGAGAAACGTGCCCGTATTATGCTGGCAACTAAAAAGTGTACCTGTGAAAAAAACGCTGACTTCAACACCAATGCCGAGTTCACCAAGCATCGGTGAAAACAATCACTGACATCATCGGTGGTTCCGCTGTCTTCCTCAAGGGTACTAGTAGGGTGAGCTCCCCATAGTTATACCCAGGGAGCGCATCAGGCGTGCAGCTAGTATGGTGACCCCCCCCCCCCCCCCCAGTCTTACACCTAGGGAGTGCATCAGGCGTGCGTAGGTGTATGTGGCTGCCAAGCCTATCACTAGCACGATGGACTACGCTGTGTCCGCACTCGGCTGGGCAGAGATGCACTGTATGAGAACCAGTTCGGGACCATCTTCAGGCCAGGAGGGAAATAGGGCATCACGTGCGATGAATCTTATGACGGCACTGCATGGTTTACGAAGCACAGACAACTACACTACACTTCTCAAAAACTGAATATCGAGGGGCCTGCTCAGCTGTATATCCAGATACGAGCGCTAGAAAATCTGAGGTCACAACCACTACCCAAATAACTCACTATCAATAACAGGAGGACTCCATCGACGTTCATATCGATCAAGTTCTAGCAGTGCAGACAAATTGAGAGCGTATGGTTGCAACTATGCGCTATCTTGAAAACCAGAGAGAGCCGTCAGGTTAACCTGCGCTCTGTGAGGAATATGATGAAATTGTCTGCCTCCAATGAACTAACTTAGGCGGAAATATGGGGAACCACCGACTGCTAAATTTAAACAATGCAGGCAGGCGTCCTCAATGCTGATGCACGGAAGACGGCGTCATACAACACAGCACCGGCAAATCCTCGACGACTCACTAGTCTGCATCACCTTCCAGGTCAGTCACCAACTTGTTGGCGTGATTAGCCTGGCACGTGCCATTTGTGGATCTCTGATCCTCTGCACACCCTCTGAGCTCCGTCAAAGGTCCTGACACCGGGCTCAGGGTGACACCCTGAGGTCACTAACGTCTGCTGGCCGTAAAATATAATCGTGCCCAACACGCGCCATCCTGCACGGCTCTGCAGTGTGACGTCACGCAGCTGGGCCAGTCGGCCGCGCAGTAGTGGCTCCAGCGGCATCACTCTGGGAGCCGACAGGTTACGCCGGCCGCTGACCCCGCTCTCGTCTCCTGACATCCGACCCCGCGATGGGCTCACCCTATTACCCAGGGTCATGACAGGGTGGGTGGCAGTCCAGCTCGCCGTATCCCCCTGTCAACCCCAGCGTCGTATTCCTGGTGACGCCGCTGCCGCTGCCGGCGGACGGGCCACCAATTCGTATAAAGGCGGGGCGCGGCGGCCGCCTGCCAAGCATCCTTCACACCGGCACACCGCACGTCTGCATTGACCGTTCCAGCCGAACACAGTCGAGCACAATGCTGAAGCTGATCGCCACCATCGCCCTGGTGAGTGGACAATCTACGGCAGGGGCAGCGAGACCGTGTGATGTTAGAGCCAAATCACGGAGCGTTGCCGTCATAGCGGCACCTGATGTTCGCTTACGCAGGCTGTTAAGTGTTGCCAGACGTGTCTCGCTGACGACCTTCCTGACCACGTGAGACTGTGTACTGATGACGGCGAGGACAGCCAGACCGTCACTCTCCTCACGCGCTTTCTCCACCCGCAGACGGGCGCGCTGGGCGCCGCTATGCCCATGGGCCTCAACGGCGACGAGGTGCAGCAGGCGTTCCAGGGCATGCTGGACCAGTCGGACGCCGACGGCGACGGTCGCCTCTCGTCGGCCGAGCTTGAGCCCATCATACGGGCCGGCGGGCCGCACCTCAGCGCCGCCGACGTGAGGCACACCATCTCGCTCATGGACGGCGACGGCGACGGCTTCGTCAACCTGGCCGACTTTCGGCAGGCCGCCAACGAGCCGCCGCCGGCCGAGGTCGTGCCCATCGCCTTCCGCGCCGAAGACACAGACGGCAACGGCCAGCTGACGCAGCAGCAGGCCCTGGAGGTGGCGCCGTCGCTGCTCAGTGGACACCGGCAGCTCGAGCACGTGCGCTACGTGCTGGAGGACGCCGACACCGACGGCGACGGCATGCTGGAGCAGGACGAGTTCACGTTCGCCGTCGTCGCACTCCAGAAAGAGGTGTGAAGACGCTGTAAGGCCGGCTGGACGGAGGCGACTGTGAGGCAGGTCACCCTATGCCGACGGGGGCGCCCGCTAACGATGTGAGGTGCGTGATGTTAGCGCCATAGGCCTTGAAGCCCCCATTGTAAACCGATGTGTCATGCTCATGCTTCATCTGTGCCAACATCATATTTTGCCAATAAAACCACGCGAACCGCTCTAATGCCTGAACAACTTCTCTGCCGCCTCAACCATCGTAAGCTTCACGACCAAGCAAGCAAGCTGACCTCGGGTTTTCTGCGAGACAGACAACAACAACCACGCTAGCTGTCGTAAACCGCTTGAGGCACACCCGAGCTGAAGAATTCAGTACCGTCACTGATCTGTGGCGTTGTAGAGACGTGAGACGCAGCACATCCCGCCCAACGCCGTGGTGGAGCCCGCCCAGGTACGGCGGGCCCTCCCACCCGCTGACGAGCTGACGATGGAGCCTGTGCGAGCAGGCGGGAACACCGGCTACAGTCGCAGCCCGCCGCGGGGAACACGAGACCGTACCGGTCACAGCCGGGCCACACACGGACCACCGGTCAAGGACGGACACACCGGGTGACAAAGTACACCAGCTCAGGTATCCTGCCTTAGCATCGGGGAGTCACGCTCGGCCACCTGACCGGCTAACAGATGAGCCTGTGAAAAGCTGACCAGGCTGTGTCTGTATTCGGGGGCGTCGCATTGTACACTTTCGTGGGGGACCTGAGACCCCAATACTGAAATCAGCCCATCATTGCTCTTCCGAGCCTATCCCCCTCCTCCAAAGCATATGACCCAGAGAATCATTCGGCCGATGAAATGCAGTTCGTATCTGAAATGATGGTACCGTAGGTGCCTACATATATCATTATACATACCATAAAAACATCATATATCATCATTATGCTCCCATCAACGTAAAACGGGACGCCATTCTTTGAAACCACAGCAGTTTTGTAGCCAACTAACTTTTGAAGGCCAATTACAGCATCGGGGACGCAAATAACAGTGGTCAAAATCCGGGATTTTTATGATTTTTCGGTAGGTTAACTCAACTTTAGTGGCTCAGGCCAGCCCGAACCAATCTCAGAAAGTGGCATCGATGTTTGTATTCATGCGTACGAAATCATACGAAATTACGAACACAACTTGCTTTTTGGATAAGGCCTTTCCCGGAGAGAACCACCTATGCGTTGACAGAAGTACGCTAAATTAAATTGCACGTGAACAAATATGGTGGTGATGAGACGTTCCTGCGATTCACGCGCAAGCATTTCAATGGTAAATTATAGTTTCAAACCGCTGAACTCCTGAATGCACCTAATATCACAGCACACAATAACGAACGCTCAACTGAGATGCGTCCACGTCACGGCAACGTGAAAAACATTTTGGTTCAGTGATGTCGTGCCTTGTGGCACTGAAGTAGTCTGTTGTTGTCATGCCCGGTTACATTGTGCTAAGTTAACGAGTGTTAGATCCCAACATATCGCCATTTCCAGCCGGGACCGTGCAGACCCCTGTTGGTGTGTATTCGTCCACGGATTCCCTTGGCCACAGCCCGCCACCGGGATGTCCTCTGGGATTCCCAACAGATGGCGTCCTGAAGCGGCCGCCTCAGGCCGTGACGTCACAGACACAACAGGGTCATGACGTCATAGGTTCGGGACCAGCGGACTGGAGCCGCTTGCATGCTGCGACCTGCAGCTGGGAGCCTGTGACGTGGCCGGCCAGTGGCCTTGTGACGTCACAAGCTCTGGAGTAACACAATGCAGCCTGCTGGAGGAGGTAGTCCAGTCTGATGGAGCGGCTCCAGCTGTCTGTAGTCTACTGTCACACGCAGTGATGACATGGAGAGCTGACGTGATCAACAGTGTGCTGAAATCATGTACTTCGGCAATGTTGCGCTGGCGAATAAAATAATCCAGCACACCATAGGTAAGAAATAATCCCCATTTCCTAGGTTATGGAGTGTTTCATTTCAACCAATGGTGGCTCCGGAAGGAATGTAGTTTGTTAATCCATGTTCCTTCAGTACATTTTGCTGCTGAGCCTAGGGCTACTGACACCTATGTTACCATTACCCCCTGTTCCCCTCAAGGTGGTGATGATGATATGGGCTTTAGGCGGAAAATTTCGAATAATTCATAGAGCATTGGTAAAAACGACAAAATCGGAAGGGATGGACAACTCGAGAAACATGCCTACATCACGCTGAAAGCCAGGACACCTTTGAGAAACGCCAACTTTAACACCAACGTCGAGTTCACCAAACATTGGTCAGAGCAATCGCAGGCATTATTGGTGATTCCAATGTCTTCCTCTGGGAGTCAGAGATGTTAGAAGGGTGACCTCTCAACTGTTATACCCAGGGAGCGCATCAGGAGTACAGCTAGAGTAGGGTAACCCCCCCCCCCCCAAGTATTACGCCCAGGGGGCTGATCAGGCGCGCGTAGATGCATGTGGCTGCCGAGCCTATCACTGTTACGAGGGACCACGCTGTGTGCGCACTCGGCTGGGCAGAGATGCACTGTATGAGAACCAGTTAGGGACAATCCTCAGGCCAGCTCGTACTTAGGGCATCACATGCGCTGGTCCCTATGGCGGCACTGCATGGTTTACGAAGCACAGACAAGTACACTACACCTCTCAAAAACTGAATATGAAAGGACCTGCTCAGCTATATATCCACATACCAGCGATGGCAAATCTTTGCAATTATTGCCCAATTTTTGCATTGCATTGCACTGATTGCAACTACCGCTCAAATAACTGACCATCAATAACAGAAGGAGAATTCCATCGATGTTCATATCGATCAAGTTCCAGCAGTGCAGACAAATCGGGAGTGTAGGGCTCGAGCTATGCGTTACCGTTTGAATTGCGTTTGAAAGCCGAAGATCATCAGGTTAACCTTTCGGTCTATGAGGAATATGATGAAATTGTCTGCCTCCAATAAACTAACTTAAGGCGAAAATATGGGGAACCCAAGGCGGAAATGTGGGGAATCACCTACGGTGAACCATCAGCAATGCAGACAAGCGCTTTCAGCGCCACTGCACGGAAGACGACGTCATACAACGTAACACCGGTAAATCATCGACCGCGTCACTAGTCTGCATCGCCTTCCAGGTCAGTCACCACCTTATTGGCGTGGTGAGCCCGGCACATGCCGTTCATGGATCTGCGATCCTCAGCACACTCTCTGAGCTTGGTCAAAAATCCTGACATCGGGCTCGGGGTCAGACCTTGAGGTCAGCGACGTCCGCTGGCCATAATATACCACCGTCGTCAACACGCGCCATCCTGCACAGCTCTGCAATGTGACGTCACACAGGCGGGCCGGCCGGCCGCGCAGGGGGGCCCAGCGGTTTCGCTCCGGGGGCCGATAGGTCACGCCGGCCGTCGACCCCACACTTATCTCCTGACATCTGACACCGCGGTGAGCTCACGCTATGACACAGGGTCACGGCGGGGCGGGTGAAAGTCCAGCTTGCCGTATCCCGTGTCACCCCCAGCGTAGCATTCCTGGTGACGCTGCTGCCGCTGCCGGCGGACGGGCCACCAATTCGTATAAAGGCGGGGCGCGGCGGCCGTCTGCCAAGCATTCTTCACACCGGCACACCGCGCGTCTGCATTGACCGTTCCAGCCGAACACCGTCGAGCACAATGCTGAAGCTGATCGCTGCCATCGCCCTGGTGAGTGGGCAACCCACGGCGGGGCAGTGATACTGTGTGACGTCAGAGCCAAATTACGGAGCGCTGCCGTCATAACGGCACCTGATGTTCGCTTACGCAGGCCGTTAAGTGTTGCCAGACGTGTCTCGCTGGCGATCTTCCTGACCACGTGAGACTGTGTACTGATGACGGCGAGGACAGCCAGACCGTCACTCTCCTCACGCGCTTTCTCCACCCGCAGACGGGCGCGCTGGGCGCCGCCATGCCCATGGGCCTCAACGGCGACGAGGTGCAACAGGCGTTCCAGGGCATGCTGGACCAGTCGGACGCCGACGGCGACGGTCGCCTCTCGCCGGCCGAGCTCGAGCCCATCATACGGGCCGGCGCGCCGCACCTCAGCGTCGCCGACGTGAGGCACACCATCTCGCTCATGGACGGCGATGGCGACGGCTTCGTCAACCTGGCCGACTTCCGGCAGGCGGCCAACGAGCCGCCGCCGGCCGAGGTCGTGCCCATCGCCTTCCGCGCCGAAGACACAGACGGCAACGGCCAGCTGACGCAGCAGCAGGCCCTGGAGGTGGCGCCGTCGCTGCTCAGTGGACACCGGCAGCTCGAGCACGTGCGCTACGTGCTGGAGGATGCCGACACCGACAGCGACGGCATGCTGGAGCAGGACGAGTTTACGTTCGCCGTCGTCGCACGCCAGAAAGAGGCGTGAAGACGCTGTAAGGCCGGCTGGACGGAGGCGACTGTGATGCCGGTCACCCTATGCCGACGGGACCGCACGCTAACGATGTGAGGTGCGTGATGTTAGCGCCATAGGCCTCGACGCCGCTACTGTCAACCGATGTGTCATACGCATGCTTCATCCGTGCCAACATCATATTTTGCCAATAAAACCACGCGAACCGCTCTAATGCCTGAACAACTTCTCTGCCGCCTCAACCATCGTAAGCTTCACGACCAACAAGCAACTGACCTCGGGTTTTCTGCGAGACAGACAAAAACAACCACGCTAGCTGTCGTACATCACTGGAGGCACACCCGAGCTGAAGAATTCAGTACCGTCACTAATCTGTGGCATTGTAGAGGCGTGAGACGCGGCACATCCCGCCCAACGCCGTGGTGGAGCCAGCCCAGATACGGCGAGCCCTCCCACCCGCTGACGATGACGCCTGTACGCACCGGCGGAGACACCGGCTTCAGTCGCAGCCCGCCGCGAGGAACACGAGACCGTACCGGGCAACACACGGACCACCGGTCAAGGACGGACACACCTGGTGACAAAGTAGACCAGCTCAGATACCCTGCCCTAGCACCGGGGAGTCGCGCCCGGCCACCTGACCGGCTAACAGATGAGCCTGCCACCTGCGAAAAGCTGACCAGGCTGTGTCTGTATTTAGGGGTGTCACATTGTATACTTTCGTGGGGGACGTGGGCCTCCCCCGATGCTGAATTTAGCCTCCTCAATGGGCTTTTAGCCCCCCCCCCCCCCTGCTGAATTTAGTCCTTTAACGCTCTTCTGGGTCCCATCCCAGCCTCAATGCATATGAGTACAAAGAAGAATCCTACGGAAATAAAATGCAGCAAGTGTCCAACCTGCTGCTATCCTTAAAACCTAAATGCATCACTCGTCACAGGCATCATTATCATCATATATTTTTATCATTATCACATCGACTGAAAACGGGATGTCATTCTTTGACGTCACAACAGTTTCGAAACCAACAAACTTTGTAATGTCAAGTCTAGCATCGCGAACGCAAATACAAGTGGTCGAAATTCGGCATACATCAGGATTTGTGAGTAGGCTAAATCAACTCTATAGGCTCAGCCCACCGCCACAAATTCTCGAAATTAACAATTCTGTCTGCATCAATACTTATGGAATAACGCACAATTACAAACATAACTCGCTTCTTCAATTTAACCTTTCCCGGAGGGTACCACCTATGCGTTGACGGGGGTCCGCTAAACTAAACTGCACGTGAACAAATATGACGGTGCTGAGTCGCACCCGCCATTCATGTATAAGCGTTTGACCAGCAAAGCATAGCTTCAAACTGCTGAACTGCTGAATGCACCCAACATCACAGCATATAATAACGAACGCTCAACTGGGATGCGTAAACATCACGGGTAGCGTGAAGTAAAAAAACATGGGTTCAGTGATGTCGTGCCTTGTGACACTAAGGTAGTCTGTTGTCATGCCCGGTTAGACTGTGTTAGCTTAGCGAGTGTCAGGTCCGAACACATAGCCATTTCCTGCACGGACCGCGCAGACCCCTGTTGGTATGTATCCGTCCACGGGGTTGCCCGGGCGGTCGCCGCCGCCGGGATGTCCGCTGGGATTCCCAACAGATGGCGTCCTGAAGCGGCCGCCTCTACGCCCTACCCGCTACGGCCTCTCTAGCCGGGAGGTCACAGACACAACGAGGTCATGACGTCACAGGTTTGAGGACCAGCGGACTGGAGCCGCCTACATGCTGCGACCTGCGACTGAGGGGCCTGTGACGTCACCGACCAGTGACCTTGTGACGTCACAAGCTCTGGACAAACACGCCGCAGCCTGCTGGAGGAGATAGCTCTATCGGCCGCCGCAGATTTGTGACGTCACAAACTCTGGAGTAACTAGCTGCAGGCTGCTTGCGAAGGTAGTTCAGCCTGCTGGAGTGGCTTCGCGACGTCTTAAGTGTACTGTCACACGCAGTGGTAACGTATAGAGCTGGTACGACCAACAGTGAAACGAAATCATCGTTATCGGCAATCTTACGTGAGATGTTCAAAGCACTAGCGAGGAGCAATACTCACATAGATAAGACAATAGAATTAGCCTTGTTCCTCCAAAAATCACGAGAATGGAAAGATAGCTATGTTGATATTTCGGCAACATGCCTTCACTGAAGGAATAGCAGAAGCGTTTCAAACAATTCTTCGAGTGGTTCTCCTATTGTTTCGATAAAAGCACATTACCGAAATGTCAATCTAACCATGTCTCCATTCTCCTGCTTTTTCACGAGGAATAATGCTAATACTACTGATTATCTTTGTTCTCGGCAACTTTGCACTTCTGAACAAATCACACAACAGCACTGTAGATAACAAACTATTCTTATTTCCCAGATTGCATCGTGTTACATTGGAACCAATGGCGGGTGCGGGACGAATATGTTTTGTTAAACTTTCTTCTTTCAATAAGCTTTGTTGCTGAGCACAGGCCTACTGCGTCTATGTTATTATCACCCCTTCTACCCCTGAATGTGATGATGATGGTGCTATGCGCTTTAGGAGGAATATTTCAAACAATATACAGAGCATTGGTACGAAAACAGCATCAACGGGAATGGACCGTTCGAGAAACATGCCCGCATTATGCTGACAACCAAACAGTGTGCCTCTGAAAAAAACACTGATTTCAACATCAACGTCGAGTTCACCAAGCATCGCTGAAAGCAAGCGCCGGCATCATCGGTGGTTCCACTGTCTTCCTCAAGGGTGCTGGCAGGGTGACCTCCCGTGTTATACCCAAGGAGCGTATCGGGCGTGCAGCTAGTAGGGTGAGCACCCCCCAGCCCCTACCCTGTGTTATACCCAGGGAGCGCATCAGGCGCGCGTAGATGCATGTGGCTGCCGAGCCTATCACTGTTACGAGGAACCACGCTGTGTGCGCACTCGGCTGGGCAGAGATGCACTGTATGAGAACCAGTTCGGGACCATCTTCAGGCCAGGTCGTACTTAGGACATCACATGCGCTGGTCCCTATGACGGCACTGCATGGTTTACGAAGCACAGACAAGTACACTACACCTCTCGAAAACTGAATATCAAAGGGCCTGCTCACCTATATATCCAGATACGAACGATAGCAAATCTATGACCAAAAATACTGCACAAATACTTTACTGTCAATAACAGGTGGATTCCATTGATGTTTATATCGATCAAGTTCCAGGACTGCAGACAAATCGAGAGCTTATGGTTGTAACTATGCGTTACCTTGAAAACCGAGGAGACTCATCCGGCGAAGCCTGCGCGCAAAAAGCAATATCATGAAATTGTCTGCCTCCAAGTAACTAACTTGCGGCAGAAATATGGGGAGCCACCAACGGCTAACTTTTGACAATGCAGACAGACATCTTCAACGCCGATGCACGGAAGACGACTTCATACAACACAGCACCGGCAAATCATCGACGCGTCACTAGTCTGCATCACCTTCCAGGTCAGTCACCAACTCATTGGCGTAATTAGCCTGGCACGTGCCATTCGTGGATCTCTGATCCTCCGCACACCCTCTGAGCTCCGTCAAAGGTCCTGACACCGGGCTCAGGGTGACACCCTGAGGTCACCGACGTCTGCTGGCCGTAAAATATAATCGTGCCCAACACGCGCCATCGTGCACGGCCCTGCAGTGTGACGTCACTCAGCTGGGCCAGCCGGCCGCGCAGTAGTGGCTCCAGCGGCGTCGCTCTGGAGGCCGACAGGTCATGCCGGCCGCTGATCCCGCCCTAGTCTCCTGACATCCGACACCGCGGTGGCTCACGCTATGACACAAGGTCACGGCGGGGCGGGTGGCAGTCCAGCTCGCCGTATCCCGTGTCACCCCCAACGTTGCATTGCTGGTGACGCCGCTGCCGCTGCCGGCGGATGGGCCACCAATTCGTATAAAGGCGGGGCGCGGCGGCCGTCTGCCAAGCATTCTTCACACCGGCACACCGCGCGTCTGCACTGACCGTTCCAGCCGAACACAGTCGAGCACAATGCTGAAGCTGATCGCCACCATCGCCCTGGTGAGTGGACAACCCACGGCGGGGCAGTGAGACCGTGTAACGTCAGAGCCAAATCACGGAGCGCCGCCGTCATAACGGCACCTGATGTTCGCTTACGCAGGCCGTTAAGTGTTGCCAGACGTGTCTCGCTGGCGACCTTCCTGTCCACGTGAGGTTGTGTACTGATGACGGTGATGACAGCCAGACCGTCACCATCCTCACGCGCTTTCTCCACCCGCAGACGGGCGCGCTGGGCGCCGCCATGCCCATGGGCCTCGACGGCGACGAGGTGCAGCAGGCGTTCCAGGGCATGCTGGATCAGTCGGACGCCGACGGCGACGGTCGCCTCTCGTCGGCCGAGCTCGAGCCCATCATACGGGCCGGCGCGCCGCACCTCAGCGTCGCCGACGTGCGGCACACCATCTCGCTCATGGACGGCGACGGCGACGGCTTCGTCAACCTGGCCGACTTCCGGCAGGCCGCCAACGAGCCGCCGCCGGCCGAGGTCGTGCCCATCGCCTTCCGTGCCGAAGACACAGACGGCAACGGTCAGCTGACGCAGCAGCAGGCCCTGGAGGTGGCGCCGTCGCTGCTCAGTGGACACCGGCAGCTCGAGCACGTACGCTACGTGCTGGAGGACGCCGACACCGACGGCGACGGCATGCTGGAGCAGGACGAGTTCACGTTCGCCGTCGTCGCACTCCAGAAAGAAGCGTGAAGACGCTGTAAGGCCGGCTGGACGGAAGCGTCTGTGAGGCCGGTCACCCTGTGCCGATGGGACCGCCCGCTAATGACGTGGGGTGCGTGATGTTAGCGCCATAGGCCTCGACGTCGCCATTGTAAACCGATGTGTCATGCTCATGCTTCATCCGTGCCAAAATCATATTTTGACAATAAAATCATGTGAACCGCTCTATTGTCTGACCAACTTCTGTGTCGCCTCCATCATCGAAAGATTCACGACCAGCAAGCAATTAACCTCGGGCTTTCTGCGAGACAGACAACAACAACCACGCTAGCTGTCGTACACCGCTTGAGGCACACCCGACCTGAAGAATTCAGTACCGTCACTGATCTGTGGCGTTGTAGAGGCGTGAGACGCAGCACATCCCGCCCAACGCCGTGGTGGAGCCCGCCCAGGTACGGCGGGCCCTCCCACCCGCTGACGATGGAGCCTGTGCGAGCAGGCGGGAACATCGGCTACAGTCGCAGCCCGCCGCAGGGAACACGAGACCGCACCGGGCAACACACGGACCACCGGTCAAGGACGGAAACGCCGGGTGACAAAGTACACCAGCTCAGATATCCTGCCTTAGCATCGGGGAGTCACGCTCGGCCACCTGACCGGCTAACAGATGGGCCTGTGAAAAGCTGACCAGGCTGTGTCTGTATTCAGGGGTGTCACATTGTATACTTTTGTGGGGAACCTGAGCCTCCCCCGATGTCGAATTCAGACCAGCAACGCTCTTCCGAGCCTATCCCCCTCCTCCAAAGCATATGACCCAGAGAATCATCGGCCGATGAAATGCAGTTCGCATCTGAAATGACGGTACCGTAGGTGCCTGCATATATCATTATACATATCATAAAAAACATCATATATCATCATTATACTCCCATCAGCGTAAAACGGGGCGCCATTCTTTGAAACCACAGCAGTTTTGTAGCCAACTAACTTTTGAAGGCCAATTACAGCATGGGGGACGCAAATAACAATGGTCAAAATCCGGGATTTTATGATTTTTCGGTAGGTTAACTCAACTTTAGTGGCTCAGGCCAGCCCGAACCAATCTCAGAAAGTGGCATCGATGTTTGTGTTCATGCGCACGAAATCATACAAAATTACGAACACAACTTGCTTTTGGGATAAGGCCTTTCCCGGAGAGAACCACCTATGCGTTGACAGAAGTACGCTAAATTAAATTGCACGTGAACAAATATGGTGGTGATGAGACGTTCCTGCGATTCACGCGCAAGCATTTCAGTGGTAAATTACAGTTTCAAACCGCTGAATTCCTGAATGCACCTAATATCACAGCACACAATAACGAACGCTCAACTGAGATGCGTCCACGTCACGGCAACGTGAAAAACATTTTGGTTCAGTGATGTCGTGCCTTGTGGCACTTAAGTAGTCTGTTGTTGTCATGCCCGGTTACATTGTGCTAAGTTAACGAGTGTTAGATCCCAACATATCGCCATTTCCAGCCGGGACCGTGCAGACCCCTGTTGGTGTGTATTCGTCCACGGATTCCCTTGGCCACAGCCCGCCACCGGGATGTCCTCTGGGATTCCCAACAGATGGCGTCCTGAAGCGGCCGCCTCAGGCCGTGACGTCACAGACACAACAGGGTCATGACGTCATAGGTTCGGGACCAGCGGACTGGAGCCGCTTGCATGCTGCGACCTGCAGCTGGGAGCCTGTGACGTGGCCGGCCAGTGGCCTTGTGACGTCACAAGCTCTGGAGTAACACAATGCAGCCTGCTGGAGGAGGTAGTCCAGTCTGATGGAGCGGCTCCAGCTGTCTGTAGTCTACTGTCACACGCAGTGATGACATGGAGAGCTGACGTGATCAACAGCGTGCTGAAATCATGTACTTCGGCAATGTTGCGCTGGCGAATAAAATAATCCAGCACACCATAGGTAAGAAATAATCCCCATTTCCTAGGTTATGGAGTGTTTCATTTCAACCAATGGTGGCTCCGGAAGGAATGTAGTTTGTTAATCCATGTTCCTTCAGTACATTTTGCTGCTGAGCCTAGGGCTACTGACACCTATGTTACCATTACCTCCTGTTCCCCTCAAGGTGGTGATGATGATATGGGCTTTAGGCGGGAAATTTCGAACAATAGAGCATTGGAAAAACCGACAAAATCGGAAGGGATGGACAACTCGAGAAATATGCCTACATCACGCTGAAAGCCAGTGCACCTTTGAAAAACGCCGACTTTAACACCAACGTCGAGTTCACCAAACATTGGTCAGAGCAATCACAGGCATTATTGGTGATTCCAATGTCTTCCTCTGGGAGTCAGAGATGTTAGAAGGGTGACCTCTCAACTGTTATACCCAGGGAGCGCATCAGGAGTACAGCTAGAGTAGGGTAACCCCCCCCCCCCCCCAAGTATTACGCCCAGGGGGCTGATCAGGCGTGCGTAGATGCATGTGGCTGCCGAGCCTATCACTGTTACGAGGGACCACGCTGTGTGCGCACTCGGCTGGGCAGAGATGCACTGTATGAGAACCAGTTAGGGGCAATCCTCAGGCCAGCTCGTACTTAGGGCATCACATGCGCTGGTCCCTATGGCGGCACTGCATGGTTTACGAAGCACAGACAAGTACACTACACCTCTCAAAAACTGAATATGAAAGGACCTGCTCAGCTATATATCCACATACCAGCGATGGCAAATCTTTGCAATTATTGCCCAATTTTTGCATTGCATTGCACTGATTGCAACTACCGCTCAAATAACTGACCATCAATAACAGAAGGAGAATTCCATCGATGTTCATATCGATCAAGTTCCAGCAGTGCAGACAAATCGGGAGTGTAGGGCTCGAGCTATGCGTTACCGTTTGAATTGCGTTTGAAAGCCGAAGATCATCAGGTTAACCTTTCGGTCTATGAGGAATATGATGAAATTGTCTGCCTCCAATAAACTAACTTAAAGCGAAAATATGGGGAACCCAAGGCGGAGATGTGGGCAATCACCTACGGTTAACCATCAGCAATGCAGACAAGCGCTTTCAGCGCCACTGCACGGAAGACGACGTCATACAACATAACACCGGCAAATCATTGACCGCGTCACTAGTCTGCATCACCTTCCAGGTCAGTCACCACCTTATTGGCGTGGTGAGCCCGGCACATGCCGTTCATGGATCTGCGATCCTCAGCACACTCTCTGAGCTTGGTCAAAAATCCTGACATCGGGCTCGGGGTCAGACCTTGAGGTCAGCGACGTCCGCTGGCCATAATATACCACCGTCGTCAACACGCGCCATCCTGCACAGCTCTGCAATGTGACGTCACACAGGCGGGCCGGCCGGCCGCGCAGGGGCGGTCCAGCGGTTTCGCTCCAGGGGCCGACAGGTCACGCCGGCCGTCGACCCCACACTTATCTCCTGACATCTGACACCGCGGTGAGCTCACGCTATGACACAGGGTCACGGCGGGGCGGGTGACAGTCCAGCTTGTCGTATCCCGTGTCACCCCCAACGTTGCATTGCTGGTGACGCCTCTGCCGCTGCCGGCGGACGGGCCGCCAATTCGCATAAAGGCGGGCCGCGGTGGCCGTCTGCCAAGCATCCTTCCCACCGGCACACTGCGCGTCTGCATTGACCGTTCCAGCCGAACACCGTCGAGCACAATGCTGAAGCTGATCGCTGCCATCGCCCTGGTGAGTGGACAACCCACGGCGGGGCAGTGAGACCGTGTGACGTCAAAGCCAAATCACGGAGCGCTGCCGTCATAGCGGCACCTGATGTTAGCTTACGCAGGCCGTTAAGTGTTGCCAGACGTGTCTCGCTGGCGACTTTCCTGACCACGTGAGACTGTGTACTGATGACGGCGAGGACAGCCAGACCGTCACTCTCCTCACGCGCTTTCTCCACCCGCAGACGGGCGCGCTGGGCGTTGCCATGCCCATGGGCCTCGACGGCGACGAGGTGCAGCAGGCGTTCCAGGGCATGCTGGACCAGTCGGACGCCGACGGCGACGGTCGCCTCTCGCCGGCCGAGCTCGAGCCCATCATACGGTCCGGCGGGCCGCACCTCAGCGTCGCCGACGTGAGGCACACCATCTCGCTCATGGACGGCGACGGCGACGGCTTCGTCAACCTGGCCGACTTCCGGCAGGCGGCCAACGAGCCGCCGCCGGCTGAGGTCGTGCCCATCGCCTTCCGCGCCGAAGACACAGACGGCAACGGCCAGCTGACGCAGCAGCAGGCCTTGGAGGTGGCGCCGTCGCTACTCAGTGGACACCGGCAGCTCGAGCACGTGCGCTACGTCCTGGAGAATGCCGACACCGACAGCGACGGCATGCTGGAGCAGGACGAGTTCACGTTCGCCGTCGTCGCACTCCAGAAAGAAGCGTGAAGACGCTGTAAGGCCGGCTGGACGGAGCTGTCTCTGAGGCCGGTCACCCTGTGCCGACGGGATCGCCCGCTAACGACGTGGGATGCGTGATGTTAGCGCCATATGCCTCGAAGCCGCTATTGTGAACGGATGTGTCATACCCATGCTTCATCCGTGCCAAAATCATATTTTGCCAATAAAGCCATGTGAACCACTCTAATGTCTGACCAACTTCTGTGTCGCCTCAATCATCGGAAGCTTCACGACCAGCAAGCAACTGACCTCAGGTTTTCTGCGAGACAAACAAAAACAACCACGCTAGCTGTCGTACACCGCTTGAGACACACCCGAGCTGAAGAATTCAGTACAGTCACTGATCTGTGACACTGTAGAGACGTGAGACGCGGCACATTCCGCCCAACGCCGCGGTGGAGCCAGCCCAGATACGGCGGGCCCTCCCACCCGCTGACGATGGCGCCTGTACGCACCGGCGGAGACATCGGCTTCAGTCGCAGCCCGCCGCGGGGAACACGAGACCGTACCGGCCACAGCCAGGCAACACACGGACCTCCGGTCAAGGACGGACACACCGGGTGACAAAGTACACCAGCTCAGATGCCCTGCCCTAGCATCGGAGAGTCGCACCCGACCACCTGACCGGCTAACAGATGAGCCTGCCACCTTCGAAAAGCTGACCAGGCTGTGCCTGTATTCAGGGGCGTCGCATTGTACACTTTCGTGGGGGACCTGAGACCCCAATACTGAATTCAGCCCACCAATGCTCTTCCGAGCCTATCCCCCTCCTCCAACGCATATCGCCAAGAGAATCATCGGCCAATGAAATGCAGTTCGTGTCTGAAATGTTGGTACCCCAGGTGCTTAAATACATCATCATAAATATAATTGTCATCATATATCATTATCATAATCCCATCAGCCTAAATCGGGACGTTGTTCTTTGAAATCACAACAGTTTTGTAACCAACCAATTTTTAAATGTCAATTACAGCATCGGGGACGCAAATACCAGCGGCCAAAATCCCGGATATTTCAGAATTGATCGGTAGATCAACTCATTTTTAGTGGCTCAGGCCACCCCCAACCGATCTCGGAAAGTAGCGTCGATGTTTGTATTCATGCATGCGAAATGCATGAATACAAACTACGAACACAATTTGCTTCTTGGATAAGGCCTTTCCCGGGGAGTACCACCTGTGCGTTGACGGGGGTTCGCTAAATTAAACTGCACGTGAATAAATATGATGGTGCAGAGACGTTTCTGCGATTCACGCGCAAACATTTGAACGGTAAAGTAGAGCTTCAAACCGCTGAATTCCTGAGTGCATCCAACGCCACAGCACGCAACAACGAACGCTCAACTGGGATGCGTCAACATCACGGATAGCGTGAAGACAAAAACATTGGTTCCGTGAGGCCTTGTGACACTAAGGTAGTCTGTTGTCATGCCCGGTTACACTGTATTGGGTTAGCGAGTGTCAGGTCCCAACACATAGCCATTTCCAGCACGGACCGCGCAGACCTCCGTTCGTGTGTATTCGTCCACGGGGTTCCCTCGTCGGCCGCCGCCGCCGGGATGTCCGCTGGGATTCCCAACAGATGGCGTCCTGAAGCGGCCGCTTCAGGCCGTGACGTCACGAACACAACAGGGTCATGGCGTCACATGTTTGGGGACCAGCAAACTGGAGTCACTTGCATGCTGCGACCTGCAGCTGGAGCCTGTGACGTCACCAGCCAGTGAGCTTGTGACGTCACAAGCTCTGGATAAACACGCAGCAGCCTGCCGGAGGAGGTAGCTCCATCGGCCGCCGCGGATTTGTGACGTCACAAGCTCTGGAGTAACAAGCGGCAGCCTGTTGGAGGAGGTCGTTCAGCCTTCTAGAGTGGCTCCCAGTCGTCTTTGACCTACCGTCACACGCAGTGATAATGTGTACAGCTGATACAACCAACAGTGAAATGAAATCATCGTTCTCGGCAATATTACGTAATATGTTCAGTGCATTAGCGAGGAGCATCATTCACATAGATAAGACAATAGAATTAGCCTGATTCTTCGTAAAAACCAGGAGACTGGAGATAAAGTTAGTTTGATATTTCGGCAATATTCATTTATCGAAGCAATAGCAGAAGTGTTTCAACCAATTCTGCGAGCGATTCTCCTATTATTTGGATAAGGCACGCTGCCGAAATAAACGGCCTAACTGTATTTCCATTCTCCTCGTTTTCCCAAGTAATAAGGCTAATATTACTGTCTTATCTATGTTCTCGGTAACATCTCACTTCTGAACAAATCATGCAACAGCGCCGTAGATAGCAAACTATTCTCATTTCCTAGATCGCATCGTGTTACATTTGAACCAATGGCCGGTGCGGGACGAACATATTTTGCTAAGCTTTCTTCCTTCAGTGAGCATTGCTGCTGAGCATAGGGCTACTGCGTCTATGTTACTATTACCCCTTCTTCCACTTAAGATGATGATGATGATGCTGTGGGCATTAGGAGGAATGTTTCAAACAATAAATAGAGCACTGGTAAGAAAACGACTTCAACAGGGATGAATCACTCGAGAAACGTGCCCGCATTATGCTGGCAACTAAAAAATGTACCTGTGAAAAAACGCTGACTTCCACACCAACGTCGAGTTCACCAAGCATCGGTGAAAACAATCACTGACATCATTGGTGGTTCCACTGTCTTCCTCAAGGGTGCTAGTAGGGTGAACTCTCCATGGTTATACCCACGGAGCGCATCAGGCGTGCAATTTGTAGGGTGACCCCTTCCCCACTATTGTGCCCAGGGAACGCATCAGGCGTGCAGCTAGTACGTTGACCCCCCCCCCCCCCTCCCCAGTGTTACACCCAGGGAGCGCATCAGACGCGCGTAGATGCATGTGGCTGCCGAGCCTATCACTGCCACGAGGGACCACGCTGTGTCCGCACTTGGCTGGGCAGAGATGCACTGTATGAGAACCAGTTCGGGACCATCTTCAGGCCAGGTCGTAAGTAGGGCATCACGTGCGATGAACCCTATGACGGCGCTGCATGATTTACGAAGCACAGACAACTACACTACACCTCTCGAAAACTGAATATCGAGGAGCCTGCTCAGCTGCACATCCAGATAAGAGCGCTAGAAAATCTGAGGTCACAACCACTACCCAAATAACTCACTATCAATAACAGGAGGACTCCATCGACGTTCATATCGATCAAGTTCTAGCAGTGCAGACAAATTGAGAGCGCATGGTTGCAACTATGCGTTATCTTGAAAACCAGAGATAGCCGTCAGGTTAACCTGCACTCTGTGAGGAATATGATGAAATTGTCTGCCTCCAATGAACTGACTTAAGGCGGAAATATGGGGAACCAAAGAAGGAAATGTGGGGAACCACCTACAGTTAACCATCAGCAATGCAGACAAGCGTCTTCAACGCCAGTGCACGGAAGACTACGTCATACAACATAACACCGGCAAATCATCGACCGCGCACTAGTCTGCATCACCTTCCAGGCCAGTCACCAACTTGTTGGCGTGATTAGCCTGACATGTGCCATTCGTGGATCACTGATCGTTTCGCACACCCTCTGAGTTCCGTCAAAGGTCCTGACACCGGGCTCAGTGTGAGACCCTGAGGTCACTGACGTCTGCTGGCCGTAAAATATAATCGTGCCCAACACGCGCCATCCTGAACAATTCTGCAGTGTGACGTCACGTAGCTGGGCCAGCCGGCCGCGCACTAGTGGCTCCAGCGGCGTCGCTCTGGGGGCCGACAGGTCACGCCGGCCGTCGACCCCACACTTATCTCCTGACATCTGACACCGCGGTGGCTCACGCTATGACACAGGGTCACGGCGGGGCGGGTGACAATCCAGCTTGCCGTATCCCGTGTCACCCCCAACGTTGCATTGCTGGTGACGCCTCTGCCGCTGCCGGCGGACGGGCCACCAATTCGTATAAAGGCGGGGCGCCGGCGGCCGTCTGCCAAGCATTCTTCACACCGCCACACTGCGCGTCTGCATTGACCGTTCCAGCCGAACACAGTCGAGCACAATGCTGAAGCTGATCGCCGCCATCGCCCTGGTGAGTGGACAACCCACGGCGGGGCAGTTGGACTGTGTGACGTCAGGGCCAAATCACGGAGCGCTGCCGTCATAGCGGCACCTGATGTTCGCTTACGCAGGCTGTTAAGTGTTGCGAGACGTGTCTCGCTGGCGACCTTCCTGTCCACGTGAGGTTGTGTACTGGTGACGGCGGGGACAGCCAGACCGTCACTCTCCTCACGCGCTTTCTCCACCCGCAGACGGGCGCGCTGGGCGCCGCTATGCCCATGGGCCTCAACGGCGACGAGGTGCAACAGGCGTTCCAGGGCATGCTGGATCAGTCGGACGCCGACGGCGACGGTCGCCTCTCGGTGGCCGAGCTCGAGCCCATCATACGGGCCGGCGGGCCGCACCTCAGCGCCGCCGACGTGAGGCACACCATCTCGCTCATGGACGGCGACGGCGACGGCTTCGTCAACCTGGCCGACTTCCGGCAGGCCGCCAACGAGCCGCCGCCGGCCGAGGTCGTGCCCATCGCCTTCCGCGCCGAAGACACAGACGGCAACGGCCAGCTGACGCAGCAGCAGGCCCTGGAGGTGGCGCCGTCGCTGCTCAGTGGACACCGGCAGCTCGAGCACGTGCGCTACGTGCTGGAGGACGCCGACACCGACGGCGACGGCATGCTGGAGCAGGACGAGTTCACGTTCGCCGTCGTCGCACTCCAGAAAGAGGTGTGAAGACGCTGTAAGGCCGGCTGGACGGAGGCGACTGTGAGGCCGGTCACCCTATGCCGACGGGGCCGCCCGCTAACGATGTGAGGTGCGTGATGTTAGCGCCATAGGCCTTGAAGCCCCCATTGTAAACCGATGTGTCATGCTCATGCTTCATCTGTGCCAACATCATATTTTGCCAATAAAACCACGCGAACCGCTCTAATGCCTGAACAACTTCTCTGCCGCCTCAACCATCGTAAGCTTCACGACCAGCAAGCAACTGACCTCGGGTTTTCTGCGAGACAGACAACAACAACCACGCTAGCTGTCGTAAACCGCTTGAGGCACACCCGAGCTGAAGAATTCAGTACCGTCACTGATCTGTGGCGTTGTAGAGACGTGAGACGCAGCACATCCCGCCCAACGCCGTGGTGGAGCCCGCCCAGGTACGGCGGGCCCTCCCACCCGCTGACGAGCTGACGATGGAGCCTGTGCGAGCAGGCGGGAACACCGGCTACAGTCGCAGCCCGCCGCGGGAACACGAGACCGTACCGGTCACAGCCGGGCCACACACGGACCACCGGTCAAGGACGGACACACCGGGTGACAAAGTACACCAGCTCAGGTATCATGCCTTAGCATCGGGGAGTCACGCTCGGCCACCTGACCGGCTAACAGATGAGCCTGTGAAAAGCTGACCAGGCTGTGTCTGTATTCGGGGGCGTCGCATTGTACACTTTCGTGGGGGACCTGAGACCCCAATACTGAAATCAGTCCATCATTGCTCTTCCGAGCCTATCCCCCTCCTCCAAAGCATATGACCCAGAGAATCATTCGGCCGATGAAATGCAGTTCGTATCTGAAATGATGGTACCGTAGGTGCCTACATATATCATTATACATACCATAAAAACATCATATATCATCATTATGCTCCCATCAACGTAAAACGGGGCGCCATTCTTTGAAACCACAGCAGTTTTGTAGCCAACTAACTTTTGAAGGCCAATTACAGCATCGGGGACGCAAATAACAGTGGTCAAAATCCGGGATTTTTATGATTTTTCGGTAGGTTAACTCAACTTTAGTGGCTCAGGCCAGCCCGAACCAATCTCAGAAAGTGGCATCGATGTTTGTATTCATGCGTACGAAATCATACGAAATTACGAACACAACTTGCTTTTTGGATAAAGCCTTTCCCGGAGAGAACCACCTATGCGTTGACAGAAGTACGCTAAATTAAATTGCACGTGAACAAACATGGTGGTGATGAGACGTTCCTGCGATTCACGCGCAAGCATTTCAATGGTAAATTATAGTTTCAAACCGCTGAACTCCTGAATGCACCTAATATCACAGCACACAATAACGAACGCTCAACTGAGATGTGTCCACGTCACGGCAACGTGAAAAACATTTTGGTTTAGTGATGTCGTGCCTTGTGGCACTTAAGTAGTCTGTTGTTGTCATGCCCGGTTACATTGTGCTAAGTTAAGGAGTGTTAGATCCCAACATATCGCCATTTCCAGCCGGGACCGTGCAGACCCCTGTTGGTGTGTATTCGTCCACGGATTCCCTTGGCCACAGCCCGCCACCGGGATGTCCTCTGGGATTCCCAACAGATGGCGTCCTGAAGCGGCCGCCTCAGGCCGTGACGTCACAGACACAACAGGGTCATGACGTCATAGGTTCGTAGCTAGCTGTCGTAAACCGCTTGAGGCACACCCGAGCTGAAGAATTCAGTACCGTCACTGATCTGTGGCGTTGAAGAGACGTGAGACGCAGCACATCCCGCCCAACGCCGTGGTGGAGCCCGCCCAGGTACGGCGGGCCCTCCCACCCGCTGACGATGACGCCTGTACGCGCCGGCGGAGACATTGGCTACAGTCGCAGCCCGCCGCGAGGAACACGGGACCGCACCGGGCAACACACGGACCACCAGTCAAGGACGGACACACCTGGTGACAAAGTAGACCAGCTCAGATACCCTGCCCTAGCACCGGGGAGTCGCGCCCGGCCACCTGACCGGCTAGCAGATGAGCCTGCCACCTGCGAAAAGCTGACCAGGCTGTGTCTGTATTTAGGGGTGTCACATTGCATACTTTCGTGGGGGACGTGGGCCTCCCCCGATGCTGAATTTAGCCTCCTCAATGGGCTTTTAGCCCCCCCCCCCCCCCCCTCCCTGCTGAATTTAGTCCTTTAACGCTCTTCTGGGTCCCATCCCAGCCTCAATGCATATGAGTACAAAGAAGAATCCTACGGAAATAAAATGCAGCAAGTGTCCAACCTGCTGATACCCTTAAAACCTAAATGCATCACTCGTCACAGGCATCATTATCATCATATATTATTATCATTAACACATCGACTGAAAACGGGATGTCATTCTTTGACGTCACAATAGTTTCGAAACCAACAAACTTTGTAATGTCAGGTCTAGCATCGCGAACGCAAATACAAGTGGTCGAAATTCGGCATACATCAGGATTTGTGAGTAGGCTAAATCAACTCTATAGGCTCAGCCCACCGCCACAAATTCTCGAAATTAACAATTCTGTCTGCATCAATATTTATGGAATAACGCACAATAACAAACATAACTCGCTCCTTCAATTTAACGTTTCCCGGAGGGTACCACCTATGCGTTGACGGGGGTCCGCTAAATTAAACTGCACGTGAACAAATATGACGGTGCTGAGTCGCACCCGCCATTCATGTATAAGCATTTGACCAGCAAAGCATAGCTTCAAACTGCTGAGCTGCTGAATGCACCCAACATCACAGCATATAATAACGAACGCTCAACTGGGATGCGTAAACATCACGGGTAGCGTGAAGTAAAAAAACATGGGTTCAGTGATGTCGTGCCTTGTGACACTAAGGTAGTCTGTTGTCATGCCCGGTTAGACTGTGTTAGCTTAGCGAGTGTCAGGTCCGAACACATAGCCATTTCCTGCACGGACCGCGCAGACCCCTGTTGGTGTGTATCCGTCCACGGGGTTGCCCGGGCGGTCGCCGCCGCCGGGATGTCCGCTGGGATTCCCAACAGATGGCGTCCTGAAGCGGCCGCCTCTACGCCCTACCCGCTACAGCCTCTCTAGCCGGGACGTCACAGACACAACGAGGTCATGACGTCACAGGTTTGAGGACCAGCGGACTGGAGCCGCCTGCATGCTGCAACCTGCGACTGAGGGGCCTGTGACGTCACCGACCAGTGACCTTGTGACGTCACAAGCTCTGGACAAACACGCCGCAGCCTGCTGGAGGAGATAGCTCTATCGGCCGCCGCGGATTTGTGACGCCACAAGTTCTGGAGTAACTAGCTGCAGGCTGCTTGCGAAGGTAGTTCAGCCTGCTGGAGTGGCTTCGCGACGTCTTTAGTGTACTGTCACACGCAGTGGTAACGTATAGAGCTGGTACGACCAACAGTGAAACGAAATCATCGTTATCGGCAAGCTTACGTGAGATGTTCAAAGCACTAGCGAGGAGCAATACTCACATAGATAAGACGGTAGAATTACCCTTGTTGCTCCAAAAATCAGGAGAATGGAAAGGTAGTTATGTTGATGTTTCGGCAACATGCCTTCATTGAAGCAATAGCATAAGGGTTTCAAACAATTCTTCGAGTGTTTCTCCTATTGCTTTGATAAAAGCACATTGCCGAAATGTCAACCCAACCATATCTCCTTTCTCCTGCTTTTTCACGAGGAATAATGCTAGTACTACTGATTATCTTTGTTTTCGGCAACTTTGCACTTCTGAACAAATCATACAACAGCACTGTAGATAACAAACTATTCTTATTTCCCAGATTGCATCGTGTTACATTGGAACCAATGGCGGGTGCGGGACGAATATATTTTGTTAAGCTTTCTTCTTTCAGTAAGCTTTGTTGCTGAGCACAGGCCTACTGCGTCTATGTTGCTATCAGCCCCTCTACCCCTGAATGTGATGATGATGGTGCTATGCGCTTTAGGAGGAATATTTCAAACAATAAATAGAGTATTGGTACGAAAACAGCATCAACAGGAATGGACCGCTCGAGAAACATGCCCGCATTATGCTGACAACCAAACAGTGTACCTCTGAAAAAACACTGATTTCAACACCAACGTCGAGTTCACCAAGCATCGCTGAAAGCAAGCGCCGGCATCATCGGTGGTTCCACTGTCTTCCTCAGGGGTGCTGGCAGGGTGACCTCCCGTGTTATACCCAAGGAGCGTATCGGGCGTGCAGCTAGTAGGGTGAGCACCCCCCAGCCCCTACCCTGTGTTACGCCCAGGGGGCTGATCAGGCGTGCGTAGATGCATGTGGCTGCCGAGCCTATCACTGTTACGAGGAACCACGCTGTGTTCGCACTCGGCTGGGCAGAGATGCACTGTATGAGAACCAGTTCGGGACCATCTTCAGGCCAGGTCGTACTTAGGACATCACATGCGCTGGTCCCTATGACGGCACTGCATGGTTTACGAAGCACAGACAAGTACACTACACCTCTCGAAAACTGAATATCAAAGGGCCTGCTCATCTATATATCCAGATAGGAGAGATAGCAAATCTAAGACCGCAACTACTGTCCAAATACTTTACGGTCAATAACAGGTGGATTCCATTGATGTTTATATCGATCAAGTTGTACCTGTATTATACCCAGGGAGCGCATCAGGCGCGCGTAGATGCACGTGGCTGCCGAGCCTATCACTGTCACAAGGGACCACGCTGTGTGCGCACTCGGCTGGGCAGACATGCACTGTATGAGAACCAGTTGGGGACCTTCTTCAGGCCAGGTCGTAATTACGCTTTTACGTGCGGTGAATCCTATGACGGCACTGCATGATTCACGAAGCACAGACAAGTACAATACATCTCTCGAAAACTGAATATCCTGCTTGGGGCCTGCTCGCCTATATATCCAGATGCGAGCGATGGCAAATCTAAGACCGCAACTACTGCCCAAATACTTTACTGTCAATAACAGGGGGATACCGTCGACCAAGGTCCAGCAGTGCAGACAAATCGGGAGTGTAGGGATCGAACTATGCGTTATCTTGAAGACCGAAGATAGTCATCAGGCTAGCCTGCGCTGTATGAGGAATATGATACAATTGTCTGCCTCCAAGTAGCTAACTTACGGCGGAAATATGGGGAACCAAAGGCGGAAATGTGGGGAACCACCTATGGTTAACCATCAGAAATGCAGACAAGCGTCTTCCAGGCCAGTGCACGGAGGACGACGTCTTGCAACACAGCACCGGCAAATCATCGACGCATCACTAGTCTGCATTACCTTCCAGGTCAGGCACCAACTGGTGGGCGTGATTAGCCTGACACGCGCCATTCGTGGATCTGTGATCCTCAGCACACTCTCTGAGCTCGGTCAAAGGTCCTGATATCGGGCTCGGGGTTAGACCTTGAGGTCAGCGACGTCTGCTGGTCATAATATACCATTGTCGTCAACACGCGCCATCATGCGCAGCTCTGCAGTGTGACGTCACACAGCCGGGCCGGCCGGCCGCGCAGTGGTGGCTCCAGCGGCGTCACTCTGGGGGCCGACAGGTCATGCCGGCCGCTGATCCCGCCCTCGTCTCCTGACATCCGGCACCGCGGTGGGCTCACGCGATGACACAGGGTCACGGCGGAGCGGGTGGCTTATCGGCACACCGTATTCCCGTGTCACCCCCCACCGTTGCATTCCTGGTGACGCGCTGCCACTGCCGGTGGACGGGCCACCAATTCGTAAAAAGGCGGGACGCGGCGGCCGTCTGCCAAACATTCTTCCCACCGGCATACTGTGCGTCCGCATTGACCGTTCCAGCCGAACACAGTCGAACACAATGCTGAAGCTGATCGCTGCCATCGCCCTGGTGAGTGGACAACCCGCGGCGGGGCAGTGATACTGTGTGACGTCAGGGCCAAATCACGGAGCGCTGCCGTCATAACGGCACCTGATGTTCGCTTGCGCCGGCCGTTAAGTGTTGCCAGACGTGTCTCGCTGGCGACCTTCCTGACCACGTGAGGCTGTGTACTGATGACGGCGAGGACAGCCAGACCGTCACTCTCCTCACGCGCTTTCTCCACCCGCAGACGGGCGCGCTGGGCGCCGCCATGCCCATGAGCCTCGCCGGCGACGAGGTGCAGCAGGCGTTCCAGGGCATGCTGGACCAGTCGGACGCCGACGGCGACGGTCGCCTCTCGCCGGCCGAGCTCGAGCCCATCATACGGGCCGGCGGGCCGCACCTCAGCGCCGCCGACGTGAGGCACACCATCTCGCTCATGGACGGCGACGGCGACGGTTTCGTCAACCTGGCCGACTTCCGGCAGGCGGCCAACGAGCCGCCGCCGGCCGAGGTCGTGCCCATCGCCTTCCGCGCCGAAGACACAGACGGCAACGGCCAGCTGACGCAGCAGCAGGCCCTGGAGGTGGCGCCGTCGCTGCTCAGCGGACACCGGCAGCTCGAGCACGTGCGCTACGTGCTGGAGGACGCCGACACCGACGGCGACGGCATGCTGGAGCAGGACGAGTTCACGTTCGCCGTCGTCGCACTCCAGAAAGAAGTGTGAAGACGCTGTAAGGCCGGCGGGACGGAGTTGTCTGTGAGGCTGGTCACCCTGTGCCAATGGGGTCACCGGCTGACCATGTGGGGTCGGGATGTTACCGTCACAGGCATCCACGCCGCTATTGTGAACTGATGTGTGATAGAGACCATTGAACTTGTCCGGTTGTGCAATAAGGTCATATCCATGCTTCACCTCTGCCAATTCCATATGTTGCCAATAAAACTGCGTGAACCACTCAGCATGCAAATGTCTGAACAAATTCTGTGGCGCCTCAACCATCGTAAGCTTCACGACAAACGAAGCAAATGACCTCGGGTTTTCTGCGAGACGGACAGAAACACCCACGCTAGCTGTCGTGCACCGCTTGAGGGATACCCGAGCTGAAGAAATCAGTACCGTCACTGATCTGTGGCATTGTAGAGGCGTGAGACGCGGCGCATCCCGCCCAACGCCGTGGTGGACCCCGCCCAGATACGGCGGGCCCTCCCACCCGCTGACGATGACGCCTGTACGCACCGGCGGAGACATTGGCTACAGTCGCAGCCCGCCGCGAGGAACACGGGACCGCACCGGGCAACACACGGACCACCAGTCAAGGACGGACACGCCGGGTGACAAAGTACACCAACTCAGACACCCTGCCCTAGCACCGGAGAGTCGCACCTGGCCAAAGCAAAGGAGAATCCTACGCAAATAAAATGCAGGAATCGTCTAGCCTGCTGGTACCCTAAAAACCTAAATACATCATGCGCCATGGGCGTCATTATCATCATATCTTATCACCGTCATCACATCAGCTGAAAACGGGATGTCATTCTTTGACGTCACAACAGTTTCGGAACCAACAAACTTTTTTAGGTTAATTATGGCATCGCGGACGCAAATACAAGTGGTCGAAATTCGGCATATGTCAGGATTTGTGGGTAGATTAAATCAACTTAATAGGCTTTGCGCACCCCCACAAACTCTTGAAAATAACAATTCTGTCTGCATTAATATTTATGGGACAATGCACAATCACAAACACAACTCGCTTCTTCAGCAAGACCTTTCCTGGAGAGTATCACCTATGCGTTAACGGAGTCCGCTAAACTAAACTGCACGTGAACAATTATGACGGTGTTGAATCGCACGCGCAATTCACGCATCAGCATTTGGCCAGCAAAGGATAGCTTCAAACTGCTGAACTCCTGAATGCACCCAACATCACATCACACAATAACGAACGCTCAACACGGATGCGTCAATATCGCGGCGGCGTAAACAACATTTTGGTTCAGTGATGTCGTGCCTTGTGGCACTAAAGTAGTCTGTTGTTGTCATGCCCTATTACATAGTGCTATGTTAACGAGTGTTAGATTCCAACACATCGCCATTTCCAGTCGGGACCGTGCAGACCCCTGTTGGTGTGTATTCTTTCACGGGTTCCCTTGGCCACCGCCCGCCGCCGGAATGTCCTCTGGGATTCCCAACAGATGGCGTCCTGAAGCGGCCGCCTCAGGCCGTGACGTCACAGACACAACGGGGGTCATGACGTCATAGGTTCAGGACCAGCAGACTGGAGCTGGGTGCATGCTGCGACCTGCAGCTGGGAGCCTTTGACGTCATCGGCCAGTGGCCTCGTGACGTAACAGGCTCTGGACAAACACGCGGAAGCCTGCAGCACACCGTGGCCGGCAGCTGTGCGCTCTGTTGCGTTAGTGGCAAGCTAGGGTGATGACGTCACAAACTCTGGACCAACATGCCGCAGTCTGCTGGAGGAGATACCGGGGTCGAGCCCAGAAGTCCGACCCGGCATCTATACTGTGCATCTGCGGCATCTGCAAGACTCCGACCGACGGAACGGTGTGTCCATGTTCAACCAAAGCGAGCAGGATCGTCTGCTTCACATCCGCATGCGTTTTGTTTTCAGGCCCTTACTTTCTATTTCTCCAATTCGCCTTAAGTCTACAGTAAAACACCGTGATTATTTGTAGGGCTCATATGATCAGCAGTGTCACGAAATCATTTTTCTCGGCAGCCTCGCACTTACAACAATTTCATTGAGCATCAGAGGTTACGCACTTCCGTTTCCTGCGTTAAAGCAAACTTCAGTAAATGCAATGGATGCTGAGGGAAGATTCTATTTTCCGAATCCTTGCCATTTCAATAAGCTCTTCTGCTGAGCATGGGGCACTGGCGTTTAAGTTAGTCATGTATTTTCGTTCCCTCCGGGAATATTTCTGACATTAAGTAGAGCGACCGAGAAAAAACAAACATGAACATGGATTGATCACAAAAGCAATAAGTATGCACCCTGCCGACAACCAAACAGCACACCTCTGGGAAAAGCAGACATCAGCACCTACGTCGAGTTAAAAACATCGGTGAAAGTAATCACCGGCATTATCATCACCCCTCCCCCCCCCCCCGCATAGCACGGGGAGCTGCGCCCGGCCACCTCACTGGCTAACACCTCAACCAATCACCTGTAAAAAGCCGACCATGCAATCAAAGTATTCATACATCCAGAATAATACACACTAACAACTCCGGTTCACTACCTGCATAAGGTCTTTCCGGAAGGGTGCCAGACATATGTTCACAGCAGTGCGCGACACCGTACTGCTTATAAACCATCTTGTTTTGGATCGGTGCACCGTGGCACTGCAGCAGTCTGTCCGTGTAGTTTCCCGGTATCTTTCATATGTTACCAAGCACTGGATCTTTTTCTGACGTCTAACATATGGCCATTTCCAGCACGGACGGTGCGGACCCCTGTTGGTGTGCATCCGTCCACGGCCGTTCCATCGTCCGCCGCCCGCCGCCGGGATGTCCGCTGGGATTCCCAACGCCTTTCCGCCCTGCCCGCTACAGCCTCTCTAGCCGTGACGCCAGACACCGGAGTCACGACGTCACGGGATTGCGGACCAGCAGACTGAAGCCAGTTGGATGCTGCCAGAGCTCCGCTCGTATATGACGATAGGGGTATTCGTATATTCACAACACGCATATCTCCGTGGTCAGCGCCGCACGTACACGTGGTCGGCAGGCAAGGCGCAGTCCGAGCTCGAGTGGACCGCGGGGTGGCCGACGCTCGCGTTGTCATCACGTGCCCGTAACACGTGCTTCCACATCAGCGCGGTGCCACGCGCCTGGTGGCCTTCCACCCATCACATTCAGTCCAGAGCAATTCCAAATCGGCATATTTTGGCATTGCTGCGTATCGTGATCACCATTCCGACGGAGCGACGGCGCCAACTGTGCGCACAGCGGCTGATACGCACGGCCGCGAGAGGTCCTGTCGGCACGCCGGCGGAGGCGCCCGGCTTCCATCCGACCTCGAAAAAATCACATCCCGCTACGCCCAAAGCGAGGTCACAAAAAACACTAGGTCACAGATAAATGCGACCGATTTCAACAGCCGCCACCCCACTTCAAGAAGTTTAAACCTGCTACGATAGGCCAGCGACTGAACGCGCCGGCGTCTCCCCCACGCCGCGGTACCGCAGCACCAAAACAGCCGCACGAGCGCCGCCGCCGCCCGTCCGTTCGTCCTAAGTCGCATGCCACCTGTCGACCCTATCGCCTTGGCTCTGCCCATGCCGGGCGGCGAGCTCCCTGACCAACAGTCAGGCGGCGCCACAGCCTCCGAGCCACGTCAGGCCGCGGTCGGGGGCGCCGCCGGTCGGCAGCTGCTGGTTCAGCTCGGCACCGCCAGGGAGCTGACGCCCCGCTCTCGCACGTCGCGCCCCGCGCGGCGGCGCCCTACAAGTCCTGCGTGACCACGTAGTGAACGATGCCGGCGAACAGCACGAAGCCGGCCATGACGATGAGGTTGCTGAGCGCGGCGCTGAGACCGGAGTTGGTGTCGCCGGCCGAGCGGCGTGCTGCTTCGGCGCCGGCAGTCTCCTGTGCCGCCTCCGCTGCGCTCTCCCGCCGGCGTGCCAGCGTCGTCTGGATCTCCTGCGCGCCAGCCCAACCGCGAGGTCACTACAGGTCTCAGGGCGTCACGCTGGGATCAGCGGAAGATCGCTCCGACACCATAAGTCGAGCCAAGTCCGTAGGGTTACTATCAGGTCGCAAGGGTCATGCTGGGATCACAGGAGTCTAAATGGGGACATGTGGACGACGCCGAAGTCGCCGAGGCTCTATAAAAGGGAAGGCAGCGTGGCCTGGAGCTCCTGAGCGTAGGAGGAACACGCCGACACCCTTCGATGGCAACATGGGATCTGTCGCACGTGTGTGCCGTCAGCCCGAATTCGCTGGTGTCACAGTGACGCCTGCTGGCGTAACTGGGTCACCAGCAGACAGCTGGTGATATAACATGTGCTCGGGTGAGGGTCCAATTGACCCCCGAAGGTTTTTCAGAGTGCTTTGCGAACGGCACAGTGTAGCCGCGCCAAATTTTGCATAGCTGTACACAATTGAAAAGCGGATCGTTTGGTATCACAATTTAGATGTCCCTTGCAATGTCGCTGACTTATAGGTCAAAGTCAGGCCATGGTTTCAGCGAAGTCAATTTCTAGGGAGTCGTTCAATCTGATGCAACAAAGCAGTGTTAGACTATGCCATACATCTCTGAGACGCTTTCTTAGGCAGCACTACTAGTGAATACGCAAATAACATTGACCTGAGGTCAGGTATGGGGGTCAGACCAAGGTCAAAACCAATCTGTTTTATTACTCTGGGGCTTGCTGTACGGGATACTTTCTGGTGCTCACTTCCAATTTATTGATAGCAAGAACCACATCATGCATCTACCACGGACTTCTTACAGGTCACAATAGGTCACTGACCAAAAATGACCCAGGTTTTTTGTTTTGTTTTTAGAAACATTTGAAACATTAGAAACACTTACAAACATTAGAAACATTAGAAACATTTCGAAACATTTCGTTTTTAGAAACATACTGCCTAGCGTAATCTTTGTCGCCTATTCAAATGCAAAACTCGGAGCAGTCTTGTATGATTTTGATCACCATGACCTCCAAAAGATCACACAAGGTCACTGACCTTGAATGAGCAGTGACCTTTTGCATAGTCAGTTAGATAGGTTTTGGGGGCGCTTTGGAGACCAATCCGGAATTTAACCTTCTTTGACATTATTTGACCCGAAGGTCATGACCTAGTAACCTTGAACTTTGACCTAAGTGAGTCCACGTACAGGTCAACACACCCTGTAAATTTGGTGTCTCTAGCTTTCTTAGTACCCGAGACCTCAGGGGAGGGTTCAAATTCCCCCTGCCTCCCCCCCCCCACACCGAGCGAAGGGTATTCAGCCGGCCACCCGGGCGCTTGCAACGGGCTGCATGCGTCACGATCGAAGCGGCCCGCAGCACCTCCACGTCCCGCGCTGGTCAACGATTGGATCAGTCTCTCAATGTCGGACGGTCGAAGTGGTCCGAATTTCCGGTGACAAGTACGAGAGGTCGAACTTTACACAATGACAAAAGGCAAAGCACCGGGCCGAATTATAAAAACACAATCTAGCAACGCCTCGAAGACAAAATCTCGAACAACGCTGCAAAGAAATGTCCGGCATAACGTCGCACGAGCAAAGTCAGGGTCCACATCTACGAGGTGAACAACCATACTTTACCGCGTCCGACGGTCAAGTCATGGATAACAAACGAATCGCAGTCTAGGGGCGGAGGCAAAGCACCGGAATCAGGGCTTCGTCCTAGGCGACAAGCGAGCACTTGGGAGGAAGGTCTAGGTGGCACTCTCATGAAATAACTTATAACAGGAGCTTCGCGCAACACTGCGCTGTCAGGAGGTAAGATCAGGAGGTCAATAACCCCGTAAGGATGAGTTCCGAGACGACAACGCAGTCAGGAAGCGGGGCCGGAGACGGCCGTTCGGCCCCACCTGCACTTCGTCCGGAAAGAGCTCGCAGAACGTGGGGTCGTTGATGTTGTACTGCAGACTGTGGTGGGCGTACATGCGCTTCTCATAGTCGGACGTCTCTATGCTGCCGACGGTGGGCGAGACCTCCAGCTGAAGCGGACCCGGCGGCGAGCGGGAGTCAGTCGGCGCGTCACCACACGGCTCGAGCCGGGGCTGCCGCCGACGCCGGACAGCGAGGGGCGTCGATTCGGGGCCCGGGTGGTGAGCAAACGTGTCGCAGGGAATATATGCTGGGAATATGTCGCAGTGGTCAGTGGTCATGAATTGGGTTAAACAGAACACGATGGCTGATACAAACCTGGCTAAATGTCAGGTGTCGAAGGATCAGGCGAATAAATATAAAATGCAGGCAAACGAAAATCACTGGTCAACTGGAATGCGTGTCTAAATCGAGTACTAAACTCCCACAAAATCGAACGGATAACGTTCAGCTAGCGATCAAAACAAAAATAAATGAAAGCAGACCAAACCACTAAATACACAAATACTGAGCGCGACGGGGCTTGCACACCAGATGAACGCGATTCTACGAAGCCGTCCATACACTCTGCCGTCAAATCGTGGTGCAACTCCGCCCCGAGGCAGCCGGCGGCCGGGGGTCGGCCCGGCTTCTGAGAGCGCGCCGTGCCGGGGGCTCCCCGGACCCCTCCCGCGCACGTCTCGGCGGCAGCACTCACCATGAAACTGAGCAGGCCCGTCAGGATGGTGGACACACTCCAGCTGGGGTTCCAGGTGTCCGGGTGGAAGTCGCTGATGGAGAGGCAGAGCCGCGTGTTGGGCTTGAAGCGGCCGTTCGGCGTGATCATGTAGATGCTGGGCGGCCGGAACGGGTACTCGGAGGGGAAGCGCAGCATGCCGTGATACAGGCCGCCCACGTACGGCGTGCCCTCCGGTCCGCGAACGATGTAGTGCCTGCACGAAAGAGGAGAGATGCTCGCGTCAGTGCGATGTGTGCCTGCACGGCCGAGGAGAGATGCTCGCGTCAGTGCGATGTGTGCCTGCACGAAAGAGGAGAGATGCTCGCGTCAGTGCGATGTGTGCCTGCACGGCCGAGGAGAGACGCGGGCTACGGTACGATGTAGTGCCGACACGGACGAGGAGAGACGCGGGGTAGAGTACGATGTAGTGCCGACACGGACGAGGAGAGACACGGGGTAGAGTACGATGTAGTGCCGACACGGACGAGGAGAGACGCGGGGTAGAGTACGATGTAGTGCCGACACGGACGAGGAGAGACACGGACAACTGCACGATGTAGTGCCCGTACGGCCGAGGAGACGCCGGCTACTGTCGCAGCCTGCCCGGGACAATGAGACCGCGTCGGCCACAGCCGGGCAACATGCGGCCACGTGTTGCCCGGCTATGGGCAACATAGACCACCGCCCACGAACGGACACACTGGGGACATAGCGAACCAGCTAAAATGCAAGCGTACCACAGGGGCAAACGGGCCCGATCACTCCGTACCAGCTGCTGGCCGCACCTAAGGCGCAATCCTGGCCGGGCTACCGCTGTATTCGCACGCTCGTTAAAGCCATCATGTTGCCTCTGCATGTTTGGTGTAGCTATCTGCTGACAGCGGCGCGCTCCTCTTCACTCCCAGTCCAAAATATGGCTCCTGCTGAGTTACGTTTGAGATTCACGAGCGGGCCCAGACTAATGTCGCTCCTCTCCGAGGAGATCCCGCAGTCCATGCACTGTTTAAGAGAATACCATAATAAACACTGGACTGGAATGTTGACTAGAAAGCCCACGAGGCCCGTTGGCGGCAACATCAAGGTCGCCATGACCGCGCTGATCACACACGGATGACAGCCGCGGTTGCCCAGAACATTTTCGCGATGAGAGCAAATGCCTGCGCGTCTCGCAAAGCCGGCCTATCCACACCAGGCTTTGCTCGCCCTATTTGTCTGTCCAGAGTCGACCGCGTGCCGGGTGCTAGTACACAAATACGAGCGAGACCGATGAAGCGTTTGGCGCGCGGCGTAGTGCTTGCTGGTGAGGACACGCTCCCAGCGTCGATCCAGACACGGATCTGCACACCAAGCACACGCACTGAACCGCCGGCATCGAACAAGCCAGGCAGTGCGCGCCGACAGTGGCCCCACTCTCGCACACAGAGTGACGTCATTTCCAGTTTGGACCGCGCAGGCTCCAGGTGGTGGGTTTCCAGGCACGGAGGGTGTTCCCCCTCCCTCTCCCTCCGGCAATGCGCCGGCGACCGCCCAGATGCCAGAGAGGGGTGTCACCAGATGGTGTCCAGAAGCAGCGGCCTTCAACGGTTGGGTAAGCCCGTGGATACTCGTACCGGCCGGGTAACTGACTAGTTTGGGTATGCATTTTGGGGCCATCGCGAGCATGGACGCAGGTGTGGGTAAGATGCTCACGACACATATCGTGCACTTCATGAAACACCTCACAAGTTGCTGCCGTGCGTGCTGGGATCACACATAGTTCCATTCACACTGTGTCTGCGGTTGGCGGCGCAGAAAAATGAGTCACGGCGCAAAAGTTCCTAGGTATCACAATTTCAACCACCTCAATACAAAAAAAGAACGCAAACCAGCAACGTGTGAGCACAACTGATAGGCATGGGTAGCGATTGGATAGAGCACGTGCATGAGAGAGGGGCGAATCATATAAAACGAACCACGCTCATGAAGGCCTGCATTGCGACGGCAACGGGAAAAACGTGTGCGCAGTGAATGTTTAAAAATGTGAACATGAACAGCGCACTGTTGCCAATCCAGAGCCTGCGGGCTCTCGGCACTCTTAACATCTAGAACACTGCTCTCTTCGATAGTCTGTGTTGGCTCTCTCGGCCCCATTTATAAAGTCACACGCAATGCCAATCAGAAAGCTAAAATCAGCAGCCTTGTGACTAATTGTTCCTTTGCGATGGTTGTGCATTGTAATAGTTGTAACGTCATCATCATAAGTCGCATATTACAAAAAAGCTGGAAGTCAAGATTATTTTCGTGCCTTAGATTTGCTGTTCAGCATAATCGTAAGGTCATCGTATTCGAGTGAATGATTCCTCTTTTGCCTCAGAGGAAGTATCCCACCTTTGGAGCATATTGCAAAAAAATACTCTCGTGGCACCTCAGGGCCAGTCATTATGGGCGTGGGAACAGGGGCCCAGGGGGCCCACGGCACCCCACTTCTCAAGGTGTGGCACCCACGGCACCCCACTTCTTCTCAAATCAATGTTAACTCCCCCCCCCCCCCCCCGCTTTTCAGATTAAGGTTGTATTTGGCTTATTTTTGCACTTCATTAAACATGCACGCCGATTTACCTAGTTCACCAGCCATCTCTCTCAAGATGCGTCATCTTTTTCGTTTGCTCATTGGCCATCGCTTTGTATTACAGCCGCAAGACCTGCGCCGCACGGCCTGGAGACTGCAACGCCGGGCGTCGGGGCTGTTATTGCTATGACTTGCGAGCACGCATGTTCAACACCATATTACGTAGTTTTCTTATCAGTAATCAGCTCTGACAGGATCTTGAGCATTACAAGACGAATATGGGCTAGTCATGTTAATGCAAATTATGAATCCCATTTCACCTGCAATCTGCAGTCAGGGAGAAATCAATATCTCTGAAGGGCGCAGAAAAACATGGAACTGGAGTCTATGTGAAAACTATCGGACTGTCTGCGGTGATCAGGGATGTTGCGTCAATGAGGGTCCCTGTTGCTGCTGATCCGGGGTTAAATGCGCGGATCAGAAGGCCTCCCGTGTCAGGGATGGGAACAATGTGATATCACATATCCTTCTAATAACCTCCGGATTGACCAAGAGATCACCCGTGACCCCGTGCACCAGAATGATACCCAGAGGACACTTCGTGATGGGACGGAATGGTCCTTCAGCCCTTGACCGGAAACGGTAAGGTACCCCTGGTGTTCCACTAAAGAGGCCCCTTGCTCGGAAGGGAATACAGGGTCTCACTATTGCTGAGTAGAGTGGGGCTCTCATCATTGTTGAAAAGCACGGGTCGAAATGAATTTTTAAAAAACCAGCAAGGTCATGCCATGTTTGCCTGAGAACGTTCATTTCTTTCATAATGTATTACTGAAACAAAATACATAAAAATGCTTGAACACGCCCGCCCGCAACCTCCAGAGCAAGGACAAGGATGGTCTGGGTTGCAACTTCCGTAAAACCGATAAGTTTCGGCCACTGCAAGTGCCACCAGACGGCGGGCGCCGAGTTAATCCGTCTTCTGGACAGATAAATAGCTGCGGAAACACGAAAGAAAAATAGAGATTTTACCTTCACTCTTCCAGTTAAACCACCAGATTACAGCACCACTTCGCGGTGCTTTTGGGCCCAATCCGTTCTTTTCATCAATCTAAAAATTGCGCGCGTGAAACATGCCCTCAGACTGCCTTTTAAATACAAGATGTGATGCCATGAAGCGTCCAAGGATGCTTTTTCAGAAGCGTCGTCATTTTCGTGCACCCGTTGGCCACAACTCAATATTAGCTGCTAGGGCGATGCTGTGCGTCCTACGGAGACTGCAACGCCTATGGGGGGGGGCGAGGCTTACGTTTCTAAAATTTTAGAATGCGCATACTCAAAATTACGCCACATAACCTGTATAACTAGTTGATTTAAGTGTTTAAAGGTAATCATTTCAGAAGCGTCATCATTTTCGTCCACCGGTGGGCCACGACTAAATATTAGCTACTGTGCTAACGCTCCGCGGACTGCGAAGACTTCAACGCCTGGGGTCAAGGTTTTTGTTACTAGGATTTGCGAGCGAGCATGTTAAAAACACGTTACATGCATTGTTTCACCTATCGATTCGGACTGAATGGTGAAAATTTTCAGACAAACATGGCTTGGCCATGTTAATACACATTGTCGACCACTCGATTTGCAATCGAAATTTCGTCTTCAAATTTGGATCCAACATATTGATCTGCAATCTACCTTCGCAATGTCCTCAAGGTCTGTAGAACACAGATAAAAAAAAATTGACAAAGCTTCTGAATTCTATCGGTTTAGAAAGAGTCAGCTAACCATTGTGAATTAAGAGCGCCGGTGATTTCTTCCATGCAGTCGTTCAACGCCCGATTTCTGCAGCTTATTGACCTCAAAATGCAAACAAAATTGAGCTCACGGTAACTCCTGATTTCTGCTCTGGTAACAAGGTAAAAATAACAATAAAACGAAGAAAACCGTGTCACTTGTTAACAAGTAAGCCCTATCCGGGGATTTTTTTTGGGGGGGAGGGTCACCATAAGATGGGCTTTTGTCAACCCTGTGTTCCCTCTTGGCAAGGCTCTGGCTACACCCCTGCCTACACCCAAAAGCAGATCAAGTCGCGTACGTTGCATGATGGGCAATGAAGCGTCCGTTGGGCCAATCCATCCTACAGCAGGCAGCTTCACGGAGACTATTTTTCTGCGACGGTGTGGTATAAGGGAAGATACTTTGGGAAAAATACTGTTGCAGGTGTCCAACACATGTTTCATACACCATGTAGAAGTAACGCTGATCCAAAAGTATGCAACAAAGTAGCCACACGATCAGCTCGCAGTCAGCCATGTGGGAGACATCCAGGCCAGGGCAGTGGCCACCGACGGCGGACAAGAGCATGTGACAGATGGGCCTTATTATGTGGCTTGATTCTTAAAAGACAATCTCCAGTTTTGTGGATTTTGTCACATGGTTTCTAGCAGTTTCAAGCTCTCGAATTTGTTTCCGCCTAAAATACTGCGACAAGTCCTATTTCCTGAAAAGCAGCCAGCGAAATGAAGGCGCATTAAAAACATGGCGCATTGTGAGCCATCCAGCCACTTTCAAAATTCTCACCAGCCTATATCCATGCCGTATTTTGGCATCTACACTGTGGAGGCAAATGCTTCCTTAACGACCAAAAATACCTACTCGATCGTGGAATTGCGTCTCCCCAGGAAAGACAGTGTTAAAATGGACGAAAAATCTAGGGGAGCTGGATAGCCTTATTTGCCAAATGACAGATGAGTCGAATAGGCAATATAGTGCACCAGTGAAAAACAGCTCTAGATGCATAGCTAGCACAGAAGCCGTGACATTTGAATAAAGAGCGATAGCAATCCCCATCCCTACCCCCCCCCGCCCCCCTCCTTCCCCCGGTCATCGCGCTCGCTTTCCAGAAAAAGCTCCTGAAGTACACCCTAAGCTTGCCCCCCCCCCCTTTTAAATGCTCCTACACCTATGCAAGTTATCAAAGGATGAGTCATAAAAGGATGTCAATATTCATTATCTTTGAGTCCAAACTTCGCTGTTAACACTTGGTATCAACACTACGCTTCTTCCCCGCCGTTATCGCGACCACTGTCGTCATGTCAACTGCCGTGGCATCTCGACTGTTGGGAACGTTTGTGATTCACCTAGCAGGCCAAAACAGCCTGTTATCAAGCACCGCATTGATTAATTTTTGCGCCAGTGCACCACCATGGGCCACGTGATACACCCATTCCTAAAGCCAAAACGCGCGTCGAAGAGTTGTTAAGCGTCCATAAGGCCTACGACGTCTGTTGCCCGCAAAATACAATCGTGCCCAACACGCGCCATCCTGCACGGCTCTGCAGTGTGACGTCACTCAGCTGGGCCAGCCGGCCGCGCAGTAGTGGCTCCAGCGGCGTCGCTCTGGGGGCCGACAGGTCATGCCGGCCGCTGATCCCGCCCTCGTCTCCTAACGTCCGACACCGCAGTGGGCTCACGCCATGTCACAGGGTCATGACAGGGTGGGTGGCATATCAGCTCGCCGTATCCCGTGTCACCTGCAGCGTCGTATTCCTGGTGACGCCGCTGCCGCTGCCGGCGGACGGGCGGCCAATTCGTATAAAGGCGGGGCGCGGCGACCGTCTGCCAAGCATCCTTCACACCGGCATCCTGCGCGTCCGCATTGACCGTTCCAGCCGAACACAGTCGAGCACAATGCTGAAGCTGATCGCCACCATCGCCCTGGTGAGTGGACAACCCACGGCGGGGCAGTGAGACCGTGTGACGTCAGGGCCAAATCACGGAGCGCTGCCGTCATAACGGCACCTGATGTTCGCTTGCGCAGGCCGTGAAGTGTTGCCAGACGTGTCTCGCTGACGACCTTCCTGACCACATGAGGCTGTGTACTGATGACGGTGATGACAGCCAGACCGTCACTCTCCTCGCGCTTTTTCCACCCATAGACGGGCGCGCTGGGCGCCGCCATGCCCATGGGCCTCAACGGCGACGAGGTGCAGCAGGTGTTCCAGGGCATGCTGGACCAGTCGGACGCCGACGGCGACGGCCGCCTCTCGCCGGCCGAGCTCGAGCCCATCATACGGGCCGGCGGGCCGCACCTCAGCGCCGCCGACGTGAGGCACACCATCTCGCTCATGGACGGCGACGGCGACGGCTTCGTCAACCTGGCCGACTTCCGGCAGGCGGCCAGCGAGCCGCCGCCGGCCGAGGTCGTGCCCATCGCCTTCCGCGCCGAAGACACAGACGGCAACGGCCAGCTGACGCAGCAGCAGGCCCTGGAGGTGGCGCCGTCGCTGCTCAGTGGACACCGGCAGCTCGAGCACGTGCGCTACGTGCTGGAGGACGCCGACACCGACGGCGACGGCATGCTGGAGCAGGACGAGTTCACGTTCGCCGTCGTCGCGCTCCAGAAAGAAGCGTGAAGACGGCCGACCGTGACGGGACCCCCGACGGCGGGACAGTGGGACGGTGCCCTCTGCAAGGCCGGTGGGACGGAGGCCTCGGTAAGGCGGCCGGACGGAGGCCTCTGTAAACCGGTGTGACGGAGGCCTCTGCAAGGCCGGTGGGACGGATGCCTCTGTAAGGCGGCGGGACGGGGCCTCTGTACGACGGTGGGACGGGGCCTCTGTAACGCGGCGGGACGGAGGCCTCTGTAAGGCCGACGGATGGAGGCCTCTGTAAGGTCGATGGGACGGAGGCCTCCGTAAGACACCCGTAAGACCTGTCACCCTGTGCCAATGGGAGCGCCCGCTGTTCATGCGGGACTCGGGATGCTACCGCCATAGGCCTCGATACTGCTTGTGTGAACCGATCAGCGTTCAGGACAACTGGGCTTATCTGGTAACACAACATTGTTGTACTCATGCTTTATCGGTGCCGACATCATATTTTATCAATAAAACCATGTGAATTGTACAGAATTTCTAACGCCTCAACCATTTATACGACGGGGAACCATCAAAACGTTCATGATTGCGGCGTCCCGCGTTCCTATCGTCCAAAATTACAGCAGCCAGCATTCATAACATCCAAAATGGCAAGATGCAGTGTTCATCGCATCCAGTTCCACGCCCATTGGCGGCCTTCAAAGCATCCAAACTCGCGACGTCGAAATTCACAACGTCCGTGTTCACCGCATTCAGCGATCACATCCAAACTTGGTTCTGATTCCTGCTGCTAGATGGCAGAACAGTTACGTATTTAATCCTACCGCTAGGTGGCAGAACAATACCACGATTACCCTCTTCCAAAAAAGGCTTAGTCAGCTGGCCCTTAACCCATGAACACCTGATACCTCCAGTTGAACATGGTTGACACAAATCACCTAGAGTGCCTGGCGGCTGGCAGCCAGCATCAACACAGGCATGCTTACCATTCCAAGATGTTGGAAGGCAGCGGCTCAGCCGATATGTACGGCACAGGGTCAGCTTTCAGGCGCATGTAGTCACGCCTCAGGCGCACCAAGGCTGTGTTGTTTTGTGCCTTCTTGCCCATTTTTTCTGAAAGTGGATGCCAGTATATCATGATAATGAACTGGGCTTTTTGGCATGCTGACTGCATATGGTCATCAAGCACCATTGAGCACATCAAACACTGGCTCAAAAGTCAATACTACAATGGTGGATTAAGTGTTATGCATGCTTGATGAAGGTGCATCAATAGTGGTATGAGGCATGAAAAGATGTGTAAATGATACAGAAATATCCAGGGGTGAGAACTAAGGTGAGAATGCATGATTGTGGGGTAAGGGCTCAACTAACAAGTACTGTTAGAGCAGTGGACAGATCCAAGAAACACATTCTATCAAAAGGTAAAAACAAAATGTTTTCCATAAGTACTTGTGGGAGGCAAACGCATCCAAGCAAAACTGGCTAGAAATATTACAATTTGTATGCTCAGTATAATTTCTCCAATGATTTAACCCATTTCCCCTTTTGGAAGGTCAGATGGCCAAGTTGAGGCACAGTTGGGTGGTTACAGCCTCTTCAACTGAGTATGGAACAACACCCCTTGATAAATGTCTGGACTATCTGGCCACTGTGTTTGCACAACATATGTAGTCATGGGACTGATTTTCTTAAATCAACTAGCCAAAGGCTGATCCTTGTGTTTACATAACATGAGTAGTCATGGGCCTGAACTTCTTCAATCATCTAGCCAAAGGTTTTGCACAAATGACTGGAATTGGAAACATTTGTTAAACTTATTGAAACCCTTGGTGACTTATTTGAAACCCTGCCCCTGTAGTGCTATACAGAAATTCTTGCTCAACACAACCATCCAAGACTTAAGGGTATCACATTATGCAATGGCATGGCTACATGTTCCAGTATGGCTCTCTCAAACCATTCTGAAATGAGCCAACAAAGACAAACCACATTATCTGTTTTGGCATACAGTTCAATGAGTGCCAAGATTATGTGATGCTTTAGCACTGTACAAAATAGAAGGGTGGTAGAACCATATTGCAAGAACCATGCATAGAATCAACCATATTTGTTTACTTTTGAAAATATGTCACCATAGTACTTTGAGGAATATATCAGCATTATAACAATGCTATCTGCAAGCAGTCTGAAACCACCAGTGCAAATGGCATACCATAGCAACTACATAGATGCTATCATAGTTTTCATATAGATCATTGGTATGATAGATATATCACACTAAAAATATAATTAATTCCACAGTCTATGTCAGATACCAAAAATTTTAGAAATATCAAGGTTGGTTCAGGAATTTCTTCCCATGCAGCACCACAGGACCAATAATCATCAAAACTGTGAAAAGAGTTGGGGACTTTCTCCACCCCTCTCCAGCAGAGCACATACATTGCCCATTCTAGAGCACTGGAAAACAATCTGACCTCTCCATTGACCAATGTCTCTAGATCACAGCCCCATTGCACAACATTGCATTAGTGGCTATAACAAATCAAAGGGGCTAAGATTCTTGGTAGTTCATGGCTTAAAAATAGGTCAAATTTCCAGAAAAGTATTTTATATTTTTCTTACTACAGAATCTAACAAAACAAAGGATCAAATTTGCATTACAAAACATAAATTATCACTGACAAGCACTCCCACTATAAAGACAAAGGTCATAGCAGTTTAAGTTAGGGTTGTACAGAAATCTTTAAATCTGCTATACCAGCTGGTTCAGGTTTTGAAAACATCAGTAAAATGGTCCAGTGTTGGAAAACTTGACGTTTCCTGGTGTAATGTATACCAGGAGATTTTGGACTCCAGGATTGTGACTAGGTAAAAAGAAGTACTTTGTACTCCATCATGATGGAACAAAAACAGCTTTTGTAAAAGCTTATTTTACCTCTTTGTGTCAGGACAAAATAAAACCAGAACATGCAACAGGTTCAGACTTGCTGCTTCCATCAGGAGCCATGTATTGATATCTGCAAGAGCAAAAATCTTGCACCCACCAGACTAAGATGCCCAATAGTAAGCAGCCTGTGTTGCCACCTAGGTACATGATACACCATGTATGGAAATGTAAAAAAGTGTGTGAATGTTGAATGGAATCACCTTTGAACAAAGCCGGGAAATGAGAAAGTACCAGACTCACACCAGTCTGTAGATTAGCAAAGCTGTCACTTCCTATGTTCGCAGACCAACTCAAACTTGAGCATGACTTAACCGACCATCGCCATCATAATTATAAAAAATTTGAAGGTAAGAGCATGAATCTACCTGTTTTGTGATTATTTACAATATGTCCTGCCTTAAACACGATGAATGGTGTACAATTATTTTTTTGAAATGGTCAGAAAATCACTCCTAGTAACATGAAGCTCCACTTTGCATGTTTCAGCAAAAAATCCTTTATAGCTTTTCTGTATCAGACATGTGTAAACAAAGAAAACAAAGCACCATCTTTTCTACCCAAAGAATGCATCTCTAAGTTCACAATGTTTCGGGAAATGATTTAGTATTTGCACATAACAGTAAATTGGTCTGACACCACACCTAGAAAACAAATGTCATGCCAAACACATCCAGCATAGCAACAGCAACATTGCATGACAGTAGTGGCATGACATACAGTAGTGACACTGCAGCAAGTTTCATGGCATTATATCATAATCCAAGGTTTAGAGGAATTATGGCATTGCAAAGGCATTTTCAGGTAAAAAATAATGAAAAATGTACACATCTATGGCATAACAAATATTTAAGACATTTTTCACAGAAATAAGTAAAACTTTGGCAACCTTTGACTTGGTCTGAGCCTGCAGATGCAAGTTCAGGTAGTTGCACACAATGGGGGTGTCAAGTCTTTTGTCTTTCAAGTCTTTCAAGTCAACCTGCATCTGTCTCTTTTCAGGACAGATGCAGGTAAATGCAGGGTCAATATGGCAGTAAGGATGCAGGAAACTAAAGACTCACAAAAAACAAAGTGATTTACAAAAGCAAATGGCTAATTGTACGACTATGCAGACAACCACTTGTGATATGATCAAATTTTATAGGCAGGCACAGATGTTAAAACGCTGGTACGTACCGCGTCTATTCTAACAACCTGGCCCTACTCTTAATTTCTAGCCGGGGTGATATCTTCTTTGGTCTCGCAGGTCAGACTTTCACTTTTACGTTCAATAACCGGATGCGGATAGTAACACAGGGAAGGAAGGCAACAACAAATATTATGGCGCCCTACACAACACCCAACGCGCGACCCCTTCCCCCCAAGTCCGTGCCCTTAGAGGCTTTCCCCAAACATGTATCAGCTGCCCCAGATTGGGTGGGCCCCACTATTGCTCCCAGATCTAAAGGAATCTACCGAACACGAAGTAATTTATGTGATAGCCTGACGCATCCAAAACCTTAGATCTCCGCAAGACTTGGTTCACTAGTTTCTTATGGAGGTCGATATTGATATGGAGGGGAACGAATGGCGTGCTTTCAGAATCATGCTATTTCTGAGTTGGTGTCCTAACTGGACCTAGGTAATCTTCTATTACATTTCACGTCGACATGACAGAATTAGAGCCGATGTCTGGGGGGGGGGGGGGGGGGGTTCAGGAGAATTGACTCCACGACGAGACCAAATGGTTAGGAATGTTTTCCGAGAGATGTTTTTCCTTGCAACGCCATAGGCGTCAAATAAAATCCTGCAACAAGACTGTAAAGGGCCCGCCAGCTCCACCCTTCGTCTGTGACGGAGCGGATGTAATTTGGAGGCACGGCTGATACCCTGATGTCAACAATTTTTGAGCCTGTGGTAATTCCATTGCGCTCCAAACGTCCAGTAATGTGGGCCAACGCAGGTTTATTATAGCATGCATCGTGAGAAAGGGCAAGCCCCTGTCCGCAAAAGTGCCGACGGCTTTGGCTTGCAATGGCGCGAGTCCCGCGATATTTTGCTTATCGACAAGACGTGGTTCCGCACCGTAGGCCTTTCACAAGGCATCCCCCGGCAACTCTCGTGGAGACGTTGAGCTAATGCATCGCCGATGGGCAAAATATATATCATCTGACCTGCGCGATCAGCCCTCGACCAGCCATGACTCCGCATGCGTTATGCGGTGGAGTATGACACAGTCGCCGCATTGTCTCTGCATCGTAAGGGCGCGTTGGTCGATTGCAGGGGTGCAGCCGGGGGAGTTGTGCCCCTCTCCCTTCCCTTTAGGCTCACAGTGAGCCACATAAGGCTCAAGGTTTTTCATCATAGATGGCTTCTGACAGAAGTAAGAAAGCGGCGAAATGCGTCCTGACCGATGATGAGTTCTGGCTGTATCCCTGGTCCATTGGACGTGACTGCAATCCCATGTGAGGGCCCGAGTTCAAAGCTCAGCCCTTGGGACTGATTGATCATATAAGAACACGAGACGACCCGCGGCGAACTCCGCGTAAGCAAGCGCCGGATGATGACTACACTTGGGCTGCCGGCAGCCAACTGGCATCATGGGGTCACTAACCCGCTAATGCACGAAACATCACAGGCGCTGTGCTGGCCAACCCCAAGGATGGGGAGAGGGGGGCAGGGTGGAGCCCCTACCATTCCTCGTTGGCCAATGCGCAGTCCTGTGCTGGATCGACATGTTTGACCTCAAGAGACTGAACTCTTGCCGTCAAGTCTGGGGCAGAGGTAGGCTGCACCCGCGGTCCAAAGTACGCGCTAGTGCTGACTCATTCTGTTGCCCACACATCAGACGGCACCGTGCCGAGCAGCACCATGACGCGACTGATCGCGGCCAAAGCCATCCCCTGCCAGGCACGCCGCCGCCTCTGGTGACGTTCGTGTGGTGTGATTTGGGGCGCCACGGCGCCGCGCGAGACGGCAGCGCTCCGCTCCCCCCGGTGCGGGTTGCTCCGCGCGCGGCCACCGCTCAGAGTCGACATCGGCTGGCAGGTGTCCCATCTCCGCTCGCACCGACGTTAGTACCCATGAGGTGTGGGGAAAAAGTGCGGGCAGATAGAGGGGTCGAATCGCGTTCTGGTGATGTGTTGGCGCCATGCTACCGAGATATGAGCTTGTGTCTGTGATTGCGAACTGATAACGGACATAAAGTACCACGGTCGCTGCAGTCCGTCTGGAGGAGGGTGAATTCGACGCACGCGGTGTCATTTTGGTTGCAATCCATCTCTCTGCTGCACACATAGGTAAACTCTCCGAGATGATCTCGTCGCTACATCATATTGCACGTCCCACGTCGCATAGCACACTGCAACTTCCACTGGCTCACTCCAAATCCCAATACAATCTACGTAACAAAAGGCAGGTGTCTTCAATATTCATACGCATACTGTTCTACACAACATGGTCCTCTAAGATGATGGCAAGGGTCAGGTAGACCCGTTATCAATTGTCCTTGCCATACTGTATGGGGGAAGCGATGAGTTAAATGCGACAAGAACCAAATTGTCTTCACTGCAACTTAATTGAAAACTAATTAATCATTACCTCACAGCCTAATGCAGACCCGACGAACAAGAGAAGTGACAATCGACACGCGGTAACGATCACGAAGAACTGCCACGCCACCGCTACCATTAAGCACCGTCCAATACAAAAATCAACGCTCGCCCCGCAGCGTCAACAGCTTCCCATCGCGCCGGCAGATGTCACCACCGTGCAGCCGCGAGTCCGCGCGCATCTGCCGGCTGTCATCGCTCCTACTCCAGCTCCACCAAGATTTGTTCGTCTTCGACGGTGTCGCCCTCCTTGACGTGGATGGCGCGCACTTTGCCGGTGGCCGCGGCCACCAGGGAGTTCTGCATCTTCATCGCCTCGATGACGCATACCTCCTGGCCCTCCGAGACCATGTCGCCGACGCTCACCGCCACCGACTTCACCAGGCCCGGCATCGGTGACGTCACCTGTTTGCCCACGTCCGCCTGCGAGCCGACAAGACCGGCGGTATGATGTCACTGCATGGCGGTGTGGCGTCACAGGAGGCATTCCCGGGTGCGGCCATTATTCTGGGTGTCACTCATGGACAGCCCAGCTCATGGCGCATCACGCAGAAAGGCCTCCAGCGGCAAGTGACCAGCTCGTCCGCAAGCCCATCCGCTTACATGCGAGCTTTGCTGAAGGGCTGAGCGCACATGAATGGCGACACGGAGCAAGGTAAAAGATGTAGCAAAAAGGCTGCCCCGGTGTTATCACGAGAACTACAACACGGCTTCGGTGCCCGAGCGACGGACCGGAGTCTCACCTCCTCTTTCTTCGGCATCATTTTGAAGTACTCGTAGGCAGCGTCCGAGTACACCTGCACGTCAAACGCCGTTCCTCGGAACCTGAGACAGCACACGGCCCCGGCGTCATGGGCAGCGAGGACGCCCAGCATCCGAGACGGGATTGGCTTTCGACAGATCAACGATGAAACGTCTGGTAGCTTCACTCACTGGTTCTGTTTCATCAGAATTCAAACCATGGACAGCCCGAAAACCACACTTTCGGAAGATGAGACGGTGGACCCCTTCCCTCCAAAAACAACCGAAAATCGACCGCGCCAATGGATAGTTGACCCCACATGAAGCATGCAGCACAACCGCCTTGTCGAGCGCAGCAGCGCGCGCGCGACCGAAAGCCGGCAGGCGGCTGACGTGAGCCGCGCGCCTGCCCCGGCCCAGCGGCGCCGCGCACCTGAGCCTGGCGTCACCCTTGAGGCCGCGCCGCACCAGCTGCACCATCTCGCGCTGTCCGTTGATGGTGAGGTTCATGACGGGCTCGGCCAGCGTGAAGTCATCGGCCATTGTCAGCTGGTGCTCGCCGCACGTAACCTCAAATCCAGCGCCGGTCTGACGCACCGCGCAGGGCACGTCCCCGGCTGCGCCGCACAGCACCACCTGGCGGGTGGAGGTCGAACTGAGCACGCGGCACCGGCCGGCGGACGGGGGACGGTGTCTGGTGGGGGGGGGGGGGGGGGCGAGCAGCTGGGGACGTGGTACCACCTGGTGGGTGGAGGTCGAACTGAGCACGCGGCACCGGCCGGCGGACGGGGGACGGTGTCTGGTGGGGAGCGAGCAGCTGGGGATGTGGCACCACATGGCGGGAGTAGATAAAACAGAGAAACAGGACATCCCCTGAAGGGGAAAGGACGTCTTGGGAAGACATGGAGGGAAAGATGACACCTTGGGAGAAAGCAGAGGGGAGAGGTCATCTTGGGAGGAAAGGGAGGGAAAGAGGACACCTTGGGAGAAAGCAGAGGGGGGGAAGTCATCTTGGGAGGAAATGGAGGGGAAGAGGGCACCTTGAGAGAAAGTAGAGGGGGAAAGGTCATCTTGGGAGGAAACAGAGGGAAAGAGGACACCTTGGGAGAAAGCGGAGGGGGAGAGGTCATCTTCATCTTAGGAGGAAATGGAGGGAAAGAGGACACCTTGAGAAAAAGCAGAGGGGAGAGGACATCTTGAGAGGAAATGAAGGGAAAGAAGACACCTTGGGAGAAAGCAGAGGGGAGAGGACATCTTGGGAGGAAATGAAGGGAAAGAGGACACCTTGGGAGAAAGCAGAGGGGGAGACGACATCTTGAGAGGAAACGTTTCCTCGTGATGAAAGAAAACAGGGAACTGAAACCACGGCGGCAGGCGATTTCGGCCTTATCATCTCACTTCAGCGACACTCTGCGTTAGTACGCCATACAAGGCGAAACACACGGGCTTCAGCACGCAGCGAGCTGACCCGGGCGAGATGTAGTCCAGGGTGACATGCATGTACACTCTTGAGATGCTCCGACAGCTGGAACAGCCACCCTCCGTCAAGCCGCGGCTGATTCCGTGGCGGAATAAGTGACGACGTGAGTGGTTTGAAATGCGAACAGGGCTGTCAGACTACACCACCCGGAGCATGCCCATCCGCGAGTCCTGTGGCGGCCGCCCGCTACATCTAACTGGGTTTCGTATGGTCAGGATACGTTCGGCCTCTACAGACCGTTCCGGGTCTACCGGACTGCTGCACGATTAGGGCGTGAGGCAAACAGTGCGATAACACTGCAGCCCACCTCCCCCCCCCCCCTCTTCCCCCTCCTGCGTTCACCCGGCCCCACGACCCCCGACGGTGAACCCCGCCAGACAGTCCCGGCAGGGCCGCAGGGGCGCTCCGCTGGGACCCCGGGCAGGGGCAGCAGCAGCGGCGCCAGTCTCCCAGCGGCAAGCAGCGGTAAACCCAGCGCGACGGGCCCGCCCGAGCGCCACACACGGCGTGACCAGGTCCCGGTCGCCGGCCGCCGCGTACCAGATCCCAGGCGGTGGGCGTCGGCTGGAGCGCATGGTGTCCGGTGACGGCCACCGAGCGCCGCTGGTGCTTCACGTGCACGACGGCGGCAACGGCCGCCAGCCGCGCCAGCCCCTCACCCGTCAGCTGGTGGCCGCGGAAGCCATCCGGGTACACCTGCGGCCGGGCGCCGGGGTCAGGTGGTGGTGAAGTGAGTGTCCAGCTCAAGGTAGGGGGAGGGGGGGGGGGCGACACGGCACGGCAAGGGCGAGCGTCCGGCTCACGGTAGGGGAGGGGGGGACACGGCACGGCGTGGGGCGAGCGTCTGGCTCACAGTAGGGGACGGGGGGGGGGGCGACACGGCGCGGCGTGGGGCGAGCGTCCAGCTCACGGTAGGGGAGGGGGCGACACGGCACGGCGTGGGGCGAGCGTCTGGCTCGTGGTAGGGGAGGGGGGGGGGGGGGGGCGACACGGCACGGTGTGGGACAGGGGCGGACAGGGAATGGCTGTGGACAAAAATATGGAGCCAATGAGTCGGCAGTTAACAAACTGTGTGCAAAGGCAACGTGAATAACGTGTGCGGCCCGAACCCACCAACGCGAATTTGGGGCATAGAATTAAGTTTCATAGGCGGAAGCTGAATATGAACTGATCTTGATAGCCTCAGGTGCCAAACCACGCTCATATAGGAACAGCTTGTCCATTAACACACAAGTGCACTTACCAGCCTTATCTCGCATTGAGTAGTCCCAACGCACAGACCACTTCACATTGTTGGATTCTCCATCGGCACATAGATAGACATTTAAGTCCTCACCCTTGGTTAAAAACCCACACCGGTCGAAAGTCTCCCGCGGCGGGATTCGAACCCGGCGGGCCGCACCTCGGGCAGGTAGTTGGTGGTGATGTCGCCGGCCACGAAGCGCGGCTCGGCCAGGATGTCGCGCAGCAGCGGCACGTTGTGCGTCACGCCGCGGATAACGTACGAGTCGAGCGCGTCCAGGCTGCGCGCCACCGCTTGCGACCGGTCTTGACCGTACGCCACCAACTTGCAGATCATCGGGTCGTAGTAGATGCTGATGTCGGAGCCCTCCTCCACGCCCGAGTCGCAGCGTACCTGAGACCGGCCAGGTCAGTTGTCAGGTCAGAGAGCGCGGGCGGGGGCGCGGGGCGGGGCCGCCTAATGCCGGCCAGGTCAGACGTCAGGTCAGAGGGCGCGGAGAGGGTGCGGGGTGGGGCCGCCTAACGCCGGCCAGGTCAGCCGTCAGGTCAGAGGGCACGGGCGGGGGCGCGGGGCGGGGCCGCCTAATGCCGGCCAGGTCAGCCGTCAGGTTAGAGGGCGCGGAGAGAGTGCGGGGTGGGGCCGCCTAACGCCGGCCAGGTCAGCCGTCAGGTCAGAGGGCACGGCGGGGGCGCGGGGCGGGGCCGCCTAATGCCGGCCAGGTCAGCCGTCAGGTCAGAGGGCGCGGAGAGGGTGCGGGGTGGGGCCGCCTAACGCCGGCCAGGTCAGCCGTCAGGTCAGAGGGCGGGGAGGAGGGGGGGGGGGGGGCCGCCTAACGCCGGCCAGGTCAGCCGTCAGGCCAGATAGCGCGGACGGGGGCGCGGGGTGGGGCTGCCTAGTGCCGGCCAGGTCAGCCGTCAGGTCAGAGGGCGCGGGCGAGGTGCGGGGCCGGGCCGCCTAATGCCGGCCAGGTCTGGCGCCCCTCAGAGGTCGACGAGCAAGGGTGGAGTGCCCGCCGCGGGTCGGGTCAGGTCAGGTCAGGTCAGGTCAGGTCGCGTTACCAGTCACGGCGAGCAGGGCACCCGCTGCACACCAGGGCAGGCCAGATCCCGACCCACCGGTCGGGGGACGGAGGGGAATGCCAGTTTCGAACCAAGGCTGGTCAGACCAAGGGCGACAGACGGAAATGGGTCCTTCGCTGCGTTAAAATACAACCAGACACCGTAGCTCGCGGGCAGAGAACCAGTCTGGTATACCGACGACAGGTCGCGGGTTTGAAAACCATCACCACTGCCTTACGGTTTCATTTCGTAATTGTTGTCAAACACGATGGTGTTATGTTTCTGTAGGGACTGCAGCTGTTGGACATCAGTTACTGTATCAACCGCAGTTGTAGCAGTTCTGATATTAGAGCGACGGCATTTGCAGCAGCTATCAAGTGATCAATACGTCGTGTAATTCATATATGAACAGAACGATATGTTACACATTGCAGATATGAACAGAACGAAAACAGCCGACACAATACTGGCGTCGCCATGGATTCTTGCCATATGCAATACAGATTTCAAATCTGATGCACTAAGCAACAAAAAGAAACGTGCCAGCACACCAAAATTCCAAAGGAAAGCACAATGGATGCCGGAATGACACAAGCCGATACTCGCAGTACAGACAGCAGAAGCACTGCACCAGCTCCTTACACCGGGTAGGTGGTTGGGTTCCATGTATCTGCTCAGTCTGCCGACAGATGGCAGGCCAAAGTTCTTGAACGGGTCTTCGGCATACACACGAGACTCAATAGCCCAGCCACGGATGGGGATGTCCTCTTGTTTCAGCTTCAGCTTGTGTCCTGACAGCAACACCCGGCATATGAGGGCGACAGGGCCTCAAAGCGCAGAAGCACTCGATCCAACATCCCAATCGCACGAATATGTTCGCGTGGTGTTCAAAGTCACTTCAGGGTATCTTCGAAGAATGTACGTGGCCTTTTTAGCTGACCAAACTCCCTACAAGCCGTTCCGGAACGGAACCCAGTGGGGGGGGGGGGACGCGAGGGAGGCGAGGGACGCGGGGGACGCAGGGGACGCAAGGGACGCAAGGGACGCAGGGGACGCGAGGGACGCGGGGAGGCATGGCAGACGAAGGAGGCGGGGGGCGGGGGAGGTAGGGGACACGGGGGAGGCGGGGGAGACAGGGGACGCGGGGGATGCGGGGAGGCAGGGGACGCGGGGGAGGCGAGGGAGGCGGGGGACGCAGGAGAGACAAGGGAGGCGGGGGACGTGGGGGGGGGGGGGGGGGGCAGGAGGCATGGGAAGCTGAAAGTCAGGGTACGCGGGGAGGCGAAGCCAGGGGACGCAGGAGAGACAAGAGAGGTGGGAGACATGGGAGGGGGGGGGGGGGGGAGGGAGCAGGGGGACGGCGGAGGCCGCTCACCGCTGGCGACGCGGATCATCTGATGCACGAGATCCACGCCTGTGATACACTCGGTGATGGGGTGCTCCACCTGCAGGCGCGTGTTCATTTCCAGAAAGTAGAAGTTACGCTGTGCGTCCACCAGGAACTCGACGGTGCCGGCCGAGCTGTAACCAATGCGGCGAGCCAGCGCCACCGCCTGCTCGCCCATGGCGCGCCGCGTCTGCGCGTCCAGGAACACGCTGCAGCGGCCGGGCAGTGTCAGGGGCCGGAGAGGTATCAGGGACCAGGGCGGTGTCAGGGGCGGGGCGGGATGGGCGCAGCGTCAGGGGAAGGAGCGGTGTCAGGGACCAGGGCGGTGTCAGGGGCGGGGCGGGGCAGTGTTAGAGGCAGGAGCGGTGTCAGGAAAAAAAGGGAGGGGTACATAAACTGGACAGAAGCTGTGAGAGAGATGGCTTAAATGAGATAAATATCTGCTTTATGACACAAGTCCTAGTGGGGCAGGATACCGGGACAAGGAGTGCCGAGAGAAGGAAAATCATCACAGGAGGCCGCGCAGGAGCATAGAGAAGAAGAACCTCAGAGGGAAGAACCATGGAGAGAATGGATACCTGCCAGATGGAGGGAGCATAGAGATGGGGGGAGTGGTGGAGATGAGCGTGGCCAATGGGGCAGCACGGACAGAAAAAGACCCATCAGGGAGACAAATCGATTATTATCGCTTGAATTTGATGACACATTTGACAGTTCCAGCAGTTGTACACTACTGACCAATGAATTCCCATTGACACCATAGGCACAATCATCCCTCTGTATGATATGCTTGGGATGTATATGCTTCACACAGCCATGCCTCAGTCTGCACACACTGACCTGGGTGCTTCCTCAATGACCTTCTGGTTCCGTCTCTGGATTGAGCATTCCCTCTCATTCAAGTAGATCGCGTTGTTAAACTGATCAGCCAGGACCTGGCAAAACAAATAGTTGGAAGAAAAGATGAGTTCCGAAACGAGGAGCAACGCAAGAAACACAGTCCGAGAAAAGACGCCAAACCACTGAGCAAGACGGAACAAAACACATTTTGATCCAGATGCAATTGAGTGTGGGTTAACACACATCAAATGTTTGATTATCTAGCAGCATTCAGGCACATTTGGAAAAAGAACATGCACACAAAGCATGACCGCGAAGCCGTAACAGCATATGCTCCGTCATTACCAAGGGTGTGAGCCCCAAGCGGACGGAATTCTTCAAGCTGTGTTCCTAGAGTCTCACCTGTATCTCAATGTGCCGGGGACTGTCAACAAACTTCTCCACCAGAATTCTGTCATCTCCAAAGCTGGACGCGGCCTCCTGCTGCGACAGCCGGAAGCCCTCCCTGAAACCGACGACAGGGTCGTGTCAGGAGAAACCCATCCCTGGCGAGGGCAGGAGCACATCATAGAATCCCTCCCTGACACGGAAGTTGTGTCACTGGGTCCTCGTTGACGGGGAGGGCATAGCGATTGCATCACGAAACCGCTCTCTGGCACAGTCTGGATAGGGAAACATCACAGAACTCCTCCCTGACACGGAGGATGGGGTAACATCACGGCAATCCTCCCCGAGATAGATGACATGGTCACATTGCAGCACCTCTCCCTGACACGGAGGCCAGGATAGCATCCCAGGACCCCTCCCTGACATGCAGGGCGTGGTTCGCTGGGAAGACCGAAGGACACAAACACAGATACCGAGCTGAATCTATGGCCAAAGTTCCGCAATAATTCGTAAGTCACACCTACCTACCACACATTTCCCAGTGCGACAAACGCAACACGCAAGAAACAAAAGTAGCCAATGGCCCATCCACGAATTCCTTCTCCGACAGCGCCGCGAACATAGCTAACGGGTTGTCACATGTCCACCACACGAGTAACACAATGTGCCGCGACACTCGAAGTGAGGACTCCAGGCACGACAAACGGACGCCATGTAAGAGAACACACACAAGAGCGTGGGACTACACCAGCAGCCACTGGAGCGTGCGCGGGTCAGCGGCGGCGGTTGGCGTTCGCGCAGTCCTGCAGCCAGGCTTGAGTTGGGACGGGGGCGGCAGCATCGGGACGTGACCGCTTCTGGCCGCTGACCCAATGTCGAGCGGGTGGGGGTACCAGTCCCTAAGCGGGTGCGGAGCTTGGCCCGACTGACACGGACGGGTCCGCCGACAACACGTCAGAGAGTGCCAGCCTGCACCAGGCCACCCGAGCACCGGCATGTACGGCGCATAAAATCATTTGTAGTTCCGTGCGACCGAAACATGAGAGGCAACGTCGTCTATCGAGCTAGGTGTTGAAAGGCAAATGATCCTGCCACCATCTTAGATGGCAGGCTCAGCGTAGACCAGATCAGCTCTGCTGGACAAGGCATCTAAGCCCACAGCCACGCACATAGCCTCACGTACTAGAAACTAGCCCCTCACGACGTCAGAAAATAGTTTTACCACACTAGCTTGGTATCGATACAAGTCGTCGCCGGTGCCATCTAGGCAGTATGCCCTCTTGGACACTGGAATCGGTGAATGTTTCCAGCAGCAAGAGCCTACGACACCTCTGGATCTGAACACCAACTCCCATACACCTGGCCACTTGTGTCGGCCCGCATCGCCACTGACCTGGCCTGCTCGTCGTTCCTGGCCACGCGCATGCCCTTCCCGCCGCCGCCGGCCGACGCCTTGATCATGACCGGGTAGCCGATCTTCCGCGACACGGCGATGCAGTGATCCACGTCCTGGATCTCGCCCCTCGAACCTGCGGAAGGGCGCGAGCCGCGCGGGTCACGAGTCGCTCACCAGGCCCGCGAAATACGCCGCCTCGCTCCTCCGACAGACAACGAAGCAGGGCCATACCAGACGTTCCACGGTAGCGTTCACTATCGGAGCCACAGTTAGACCACACTGGCGAACGGAGAGCGAGACGAGGCATGTCAACTGGCCAGGCATTGCACACCAAGTAGCTTTGACACGAACTGACACCCACCGGGGATGGTGTTGACCTCCGCCTCGATGGCCAGCTTCTTGGACTGGATCTTGTCGCCCATTCCGGTGATGGCGTTCGCGTTAGGACCAATGAACGCGACGTTGTTCTCTTCCTGTTGACGAGGGGGTCCCATGAGACACGGCCGACGTGCAATCGCCAACAAAACGGGACATAAAATCGCAGTGGCCACCAAAAATGCAATTGCTGCACATGGCGTGCACTGATATCCAAGCGGAGAAAATCATGCGTTTCGTACATGTCGGAACATACCAACCGACAAAACAGAGAAGTATAAGTTATGTCACAAAAAACAACATGTACCCACGACCAGATTAAGTGCATCCCATGCGACAAAGGGTGCATGCTGTGTCCTGAGTAATGGGAATGTGCCTTAAGAAACCCCCTACCAAACTACTCCAACTACTGAAAGGGAGCGCCCCACCTTTCTGCACTTTTCACTTATGTTAATCAGACACGTACGATTTTGTCAGTAACATCAGCTTCCTCTAAACTCTTCTGAACAGCTCAGAATTTCAACATGAAGTAACCAAACCTGCGGAGAAATCTTACTCGACTCTGCTCACCACTTTGAACGTAAAACACTTAATCTGTCTTGTTTTTTTCCAACGCGTGTGTTCTGTAATCTTTGCAACACACTAATGTGTCCAAAAAATTGTTGTAATAAATGTATGAAGCTTGAAACGCTCTTTTTAGACAAAAAAATCCAACGTACAAGCAAAACAAACGCTGTTTTATTAGGACCAGTAGAGGAGGCGCACATGGTAGCTGTCATGACGAAAGTGGTGTCGCACCGCCGGGAAGAAGCGTAGGTGCTGTTATAAAGTGCCGAGTGTAATTTTGTCTCGAGAATGATTAAAACCGATATCTGCATCATGTATTAACAGCGCTGCTGTGACCCTAACCAGCGTCATTATTAGACGTAACTAGCCCTGGTGTTTCAAGAGTTTTTTTTTAACGTGCTCCAAGGTAGGATAATCCCTTTAGTCAATTCCTGACAAATTGCAAAAGCAGCGCATGGCCATCAGCACCACCATCTGATGACGTCAATCACGGCCTGCGCCCCAAAGTGTCAGCGGTTACACAAGATCCATGCCCGCGACATCCCACTGTCAATAGCTGCACATACTATCGCTGCTGCCGCCGGTCGTAGCGAAGCCAGCGGCGCGGCGCCTCACCAGCAGCCGGACGAAGTCGGCGTTCTCCGAGAGGAAGCCGTAGCCGGGGTGGACGGCCTGCGCGCCCGTCTGCTGCACCGCCTCCAGCACCTTGTCCATGCAGAGGTAGGACTGGCGCGCCGGCGCCGGGCCGATGCACACCGCCTCGTCCGCCAGCTTCACGTGCATCTGCCGGGCGGCGCGCGCCAGAGGTCAGGGCACCGCACC